>NW_020922152.1:0-3550 GCF_003984885.1 Neopelma chrysocephalum
GCAGCCCCTCTGCTGATCCAGCCCCGGCTCTCCCGTGGGTGCTGTTTGCCCTTTTTTAGTGGCTGTGGGGCGGCAGCTGCTGATTTCCTGTAAATCAGATGTTTTTTCTGCAGCAGAGTGGGAAAGTGAAACTGCTGCATGGTTTGGGATAAAAAGTTGTTTAGTGGGAGGTGGACTCGATGAGCTGGGAGGTCTTTTCCAACCTTAATGATCCTGTGATTCCATGAAAGGCAGCAGGAGCTGGACAGTACCTGGGGCTCCTGACTGGAAACCACCTGATCTGTGCCTCTGACCCCTGATCATCGAATCCCAGAACTGGGCAACCTGTGCCAGGACCTCCCAACCCTCCCAGCCTTCCCAATTTCCCACCTCTCCCTGCCCTCTGGCAGTGACAATACACGAGCCAGTGCAAGAAAAGAGGATTTGTTACAATCCCAAGAAAAAGGAATCGAGGTGAACTTCTCCATTCAAGGAAGCCACAAGCCCAGGCCCATCAGGAGATGATTCCAGGTGAAGGAGGCATTGCAGGGATTTCCCTCTGCCTCTCTCTCTCCTCCTCATCGCTCCTCTCCACAAAGAGGAAATTCCCAGTGGGAAAAAATCCTTGTTGACATCCTACTTGTGCCAGGTGTGGCGCAGGAGGCGTCAGGTCGTTGATCCAAGCCCTGATAACGTGGCTATTTTCGGATCCAGCCACGGGAAGCATTTCCTGAACTTCCAGAGTGCCCCCAGTTCTCCTCCAAACCCGCCCGACACCCCAACACTTGGTGTTAATTCCCGGAGAGGGACTTTTCTGATGGAATTCGCCACCCACCTCACCTACTCCTTCCCCTGTGATAAACAAAATCTCGAGTTTCTATAAGTTTTTGAATAAGAGTTTATTATATGGAAAAAGCAAGCAGCCGGCTGGGTGACAGAAATGAGGATGAGTTTCCCAAATCTGCACGCCTACTACAAGGTACATTTAGTATTTATCTTAGCTACTTCATGCATATTAATTATATCATATACACATATACATTCTACAGGTTTCTGCTAAGTATTTAATATGGGTTTTCTTACAGCTAAAGCTAAAAGGGTTATCTCTACAACCAGTCATATTTCATGCATTCCTGGACGAACAGGCGCCTAAAGATTTAAAGTTCTACTATATTTTATTCTTAGGATAGTAAGGAGGTTTTAAACCTCTTGACCTTGTAAGGGTCTGTTTTATTTCTTTATGGGGGTGTAATTAAGTTTTATTTTGATGTAATCACCCATTTGTTTCACGAATCACAATTATTTATTTATCACACCTCCACACGCCTGCGGTTGCCCCTTTGGGACCTGTGTGCCCACAGGGATCTGGGATGGGGGAGCAGCTTCCTGCTCCTGCACTGCACATCCAGGAGGGGCTCCCGGTCTTGCAGATGTCCCAAACCACCAGTGGGGAACAGCAACCCCCTGCTTCGAGGGGGAGGCAGAGGGATGTGGGCAGCCATCAGCTCCATCCACAGCCAGCCCTCAGTGCAGCCCCTCAGCTCCAGCCCCTCAGCACTCTACCAGTCCCCTCTCAAGCTCAGGCCCTGGGGCACTTTAGCACTCTCGGTCTCTATTGCTGTGATTAGACCTGTTGGGGTGTCGGGCGGGTTTGGAGGAGAACTGGGGGCACTCTGGAAGTTCAGGAAATGCTTCCCGTGGCTGGTTCTGAAAATGGCCACGTTATCAGGGCTTGGATCAGCGACCTGACTCCTCCTGCTCCACACCTGGCACAAAGCAGGGTGTCCCCGAGGGTTTTTTCTGGCTAAATGGGAATTTCCTCTCTGTGGAGAGGAGGGACGTTAAATAAAGACAAGACAAAATAAAATACAAATTTAACTCTGTTAGTAAATTTAGCTCTGTTAGTGTGACTCTGCAAATTGTAACTGCTTGAAAGAAGGTTGCTGCCTCAAATTGTGGGCAATTAAGATAAAGCTAACTTCCGTAAACAAAAGGACTGTCAGGAAAGCAGGAAAGACTTTTAGCACATAGCATTGCAAGGGAGACAGAAGGAGGGTTGGGGGGAACCTAAGCTGTTTGAAACGGTAACACCTTATGTAACTACTCTATAATAGTACTAAGAGGAGGTAGGCAACCAAATGTCTATTTAAATAAGGCAGACTTCATAAAGAGTGTATACGATAGATAATTTTTGAAACTCACTGTATGAAAAGCTGTGTGTTTCTTTCCTCAGGGGACATGCACGGGGGGGGGGGGGGAACCCCCTGCATCTCCCCGGCCGTAATAAAAGCATGCTTTATATATTTTGTTTAAAGATTTCTTTGAATCAGATGAGGGGGAGAGAGAGAGAGAGAGGGAAACATGCTTTGGAGGAAAAGGGTTTATCTGTGCCTCTCACACAGGTTCTGTCAAAACTTGGAGGTCACGTTCCCCCTTCTTCCCTGCAGTGCCTCCTTCACCTGGAATCATCTCCTGATGGGCCTGGGCTTGTGGATTCTTTGAATGGAGAAGTTCACCTTGATTCCTTTTTCTAGGGATTGTAACAAATCCTCTTTTCTTGCACTGGCTCGTGTATTGTCACCGAATCCCAGAGTGGTTTGGGTGGGAAGGGACCTTAAATTAATCCAGTCCCACCCCCTGCCATGGGCAGGGACACCTCCCACTAGCCCAGGTTGCTCCAAGCCCCGTCCAGCCTGGCCTTGGACACTTCCAGGGATCCAGGGGCAGCCACAGCTTCTCTGGGCAACCCTTGCCAGCATCAGCCACAGAGTTTTAGGAACCAGAGTAACCAAAGAAACTGGAAGTAGAGAGCACAGTTAAAGGGCAGCAACACACAACTTCTGCCCAACCTCCAGGAACTCTGATTCTGTCCCACCTGCAACTTCAAGCAGCATAGAAACAAATTTCCACAGTATCTCTGTGCCAGCCTGCCCAAGGGTCCCCCTGCGAGGATCGGGGCCACCTGAGAGTCACAGCGTGCCCTGAGAACTGTCCCCTCACCCCTCACACACACAGCCCGCCCTCACAACCGTCCCCTCACAGCTCCATCCACAGCCAGCCCTCAGTCCAGCCCCTCAGCTCCAGCCCCTCAGCACTCTACCAGTCCCCTCTCAAGCTCAGGCCCTGGGGCACTTTAGCACTCTCGGTCTCTATTGCTGTGATTAGACCTTCAACAGCTTGACTTGAAGCTGCAATCCCGTGTGCTCCTTCTGGATGGGGGCAATGCCAGACACAAACACACCCAGGGAGTGCAATGGATGGAGAGCAGCCCTGGGGAGAAGGACCTGGGGGTGCTGGAGGGGGAGAGGCTGGGACACAACACAGCCCAGAAACCCCCCGTGCCCTGGGCTGATCCCATAGGGATGGTGGGCAGCAGGGCAGGGGGGATCTGCCCCTCTGCCCCCTCAGCTGAGACCCCCCTGCAGAGCTGCCTCCAGCCCTGGGCAACAGCAGCACAAAGACGTGGAGCTGCTGGAGAGAGTCCAGAGGAGGCCCCGCAGATGCTGCCAGGGCTGGAGCCCCTCTGCTCTGGAGCCAGGCTGGGAGAGCTGGGGGTGCTCAGCTGGGGAAG
>NW_020922153.1:0-8970 GCF_003984885.1 Neopelma chrysocephalum
TGCCAGGGCAATGCCCTGGGCCAGTTCTTCTGTGAAATCCCACACATTCTCAAGCTCTCCTGCTCACACTCGGGCTACCTGAGGGAACTTGGGCTCACTGTGGTTAGTGCCTGTTTACTGTTTGGTTGTTTTGTTTTCATTGTTTTCTCCTATGTGCAGATCTTCAGGGCTGTGCTGAGGATCCCCTCTGAGCAGGGACGGCACAAAGCCTTTTCCACGTGCCTCCCTCACCTGGTCGTGGTCTCTTTTGTTATCAGCACTGCAACATTTTCCCACCTGAAGCCTCCCTTCTTCTCCTCCCCATCCCTGGATCTGGCTCTGTCAGTTCTGTACTCAGTGGCGTCTCCAACACTGAACCCCTTCATCTACAGCCTCAGGAATCAGCAGATCAAGGATGCCCTGAGAAAAATGATGACTGGATGCTTTTCAGGAGAAATAAAATGCCCGTATTCTGGTGTGTAGCATTCAGAATGGGACTCCTTCATGGCCCAGCCTTCCTGCTCTGGTTTTTTGTGGAGGTCATCAGGTTCTTCTTACAGTAATTTTCTATGCAATTAAATATTATTATGCATCTGCCTTCTAATTTAGTGTCTACCCATTGAATTGGACCCACAGATGTATAAATTATGAATTGTGCTCTCTGACTATTTAATCAAAATAAAGGACTCTGCGGTGCCTTCTTTCCCCAAGACCCTTCTTCTTAGAAGTTCCTAAAGGACAGCACACTGCAGGACAGGGTGTATTTGCAAACGGTGAGGGGACAATAATCCCAGCCCAGCAGCACTACCAGGGAGCAGCAGGGCTTGGTCTTTCCAGAACTGCTCTCTTGCCACTTCCACACTGTCCTCCTGAGCCCCTTTCTCGCTGTAAGGCCTGAGTGCTCTCTGAGCACAGTCCTGGGGGCTGGAAGCCCTTGGAGCACAGGCAGGGACAGGCCCTGGGAACTTGTGAAGCAGAGCTGGGCTCCCTTACAGCATCTCCAGGATGCTGTGGGATCTTCTGAGGGCAGGGCATGTACTGGGTCACTCCTTCTGTGACCTTGCTCCAGGGCTGGAACTCTCCTGCAGTGTCACCATGACACTCCTGCTCTCTGCTTTCCAGGTTTCATTTTCAGATCCAGTCTTCCCCTCCTGTTCACAGGGACATCCTGTGAGTGCTTCAGAGCTGCCATCCTGGGGCAGCTCCTGCCCAGCGTGGGCAGGCACAAGGTCTCTCCACCTGCTCCTCTCACCTCCCCAGGGCCACTGTTTTCTGCAGCCTCCTCAGCCTTGCCCAACACAGCCCTCCTGGCAGAGTTGGACACAGCCCTTGTTCTACACCCTCCTCAGGCACCTGCCCAACCCCCTCAGCTTCAACCTGATGGCCAGAAACCTTCAGGGCAGGGAGGCACTGGGGAAAATGCTGAGGAGACCTTTCAGCTGCACTCAAATCCAATTGGAGGGGTTGGACTCTAGGAATAAATCCCTTCTCATTCTCCAGAACCAGCAGGACAACCTGTGTTGTGTCCTGGGCACTCCTCTGGAAGTGTGGGCTATGGAAAAGGTTTTGGTGTCAGGGATATTGAGAAGGCTGGGCAGTGTCACTGGGAGACCTCTCCCAAACCCTTGGAAAGGCCAGAGCCATCCCAGAGCTTCCTGGGGCCTTGGCAAAGGCAGACATGGAAGCAGTCTGCAAACAGGGCAGCAAGGAGGGTTGGTAGAGTTCCAGACTGCTCAGGCTCAGCAGGGAAGGGGATATGGCAAGTCCTCCTGCAACCATTCCCAGGCATGGGAAGGACAAGTCAGGGATTGCAGAACCCCTGTGGGAGGGAAAAGAAAGGGGATGTTGTGTGCCCAGACTTTATCAAGGCCCTTGACATGATCTCCTGTGCTCTCCTTATGGCCGGACTGGTGAGAGCTGGACTGAAGAAGTGGAAGATGTGGTGGGTGGGAAGTTGGCTGAATGAAGAGTGTCAAATAAAATCCATGGAACAAAGTCCTTTTGGCAGCAACTTCCTGATGAAATCCCTCAGTGACCAGCCCTTGAACACCACTAGAGAACATCTTTATTATCTCTCTGTAAAATGGGACAAAATGTATTTTCAAGTCCTTTGCGAATTATGCCAAATTTCAGGGATCCCTGGAGCAACGTGTCCTGGTTTAAAGACACATATTGGGCCAGGAACTCCAATAAAATGAACTCACTCCCCTTTTATTCCCCACCAGTACAAGGAGACAAAATACAAGGAGGTATAAGAGAAAAAAATAACAGTTGACTGACAAGAAATATAGCAGCAAAAACAACAATACCAACAGAAGAGTTCAAAGCAACAGCAGAGAGAGAAATTGCCTCCTATCACCCCCCTGTCCCAACTCCCTTTTGTAAACAGATAAAAACAGGGATCAACATGTGCCTCCCTTCCCCCTTTTCCACCTGAATGAATAAAGAACAAAAATTAAACCACATGAAAGAGAGGGCAAAGCAAAATGTGGGAAACTCTCTGGTCTGAGATCAGTTGTGCTGCCCAAGAACACGCTGACTCCAGAGGTGTCCAAGCAGGGCAGAGCCGGTGACTCCGGTCCATGCAGCGGCGGGGGGGAGGCAGCAGCTCTACTTGATTCCATGGAGTTCTGGGGAGGCACAGTGGCCCCTTGGTTCCACGGGGTTCTGAGATGTCTCAGAGTTCCATTTGTTCCAAAGAGACCCTGCATATCAGAATGGTCCCTTGGTTCCATGAGATTCCACAGTGTCCCTGCATTCCTTTGGTTCCACGAGGCCCTGCAGTGTCATGGTGCCACTTGATCCCATGACGTTACAAAAAATCAGAATGGCCCCTTGATTTAAGGCCAACTGCACATGGGGCTGCCTTGGGGGGAGTGTGGACACCCAGACAAGGGAGTTGTCACCCCCCTGGACTCAGTCCTGGTGTCACCACATCTGGACTGGTCTGTCTGTCTGTGAGGTTCCCCATTCTGGAGGAATAAGGAAGAACTGGAGAGGGTCTAGAGGAGATCTGACAGGATGGAGCTCTTTTCCATATTGGAAATAGAATGAAATCTCCACAAAGAGTAGCATGGAAAGTTCAGACTGAAGGTGAGGGAAAAAGAAATGTCACTCAACGGGGACCCTTGTGCTGCAAGAGGTCACCCAGAGGGAGTCAGGATCAGCCCATGGCTTTGTGTTCCAGGGAAGAGCCAGAGCTGGTGCAGAGACATCAGGGAGGGTCTAGAAATGCTGCTGGGAGGGGGGTGGGAAAGCAGGAGGGGTGTGTGCAGCCTGCAAGGCCAGAGCAGCAGCAGGGCCAGGGCAGGACAGCCTGCAGGAGAGATGGCCAAGGGCTCTGGCAGGGCTGCAAGGCCCAAAGGCACCCAGGCCTTTGTCCCCTTGCCTCTGGCAGCTGCCTCTGCCACTCAGGCCACCACAAGCAACTTGCCTTGCAGGTTCTGCACTTGGTTTCTGCCTCGCCCCTCCCTCAGCAGCTTGGCAGGGGTTGCCCAGTTTTGGGCCTATGTTGTTCCTCTCCCTCCCATCCCACTGCCCCCCAAACAGCCCTGAGCTAGCCGGGAGGGACAGGATCTGCTGGGCCAGGGCCTGGGGCTCAGGCCTTGGCCTTTGTGCTCCACAAAACCAAGGCAGGCTTGGCTCAGCATTGCAGGGGCCTGCCCAGAGCCTTTGTCTGCCTGCACTCCTGGCCTCCAAGGATCTGCTCCAAGGAGTCCCTGGGGAGGCTTTGTCAGTGCCTGCCCTCAGTGGGGCCCAGCAATGCTTCAAGGGACTTGCAGTTGGGCTTCTGACTTCTACAGCAGCTGCTTCAATCTTCTCTCAGTACCTCAGGATCATGGGCTGGGCTGCAAACACACCGTGGGGCTCATTAAAATGCAGAAATCCCTCAGGATCTCTTTGTCTTCCTTTAATTGTCTTCAAGGCAATTTCAAAACAAGTTTTCCAATTTTGTACTTTTTTTCTTTGAATTCAGTCATGGATATTTTTTAGTTCAGAGAAGAGGTGATAGAGGTGTTCTCCAAGTGATCTTGATGCTGAGTGTCTCCTCAGGAGATCCACACTGACCCTGGATGATCAACCTTGCTCCTCACCCCCCAACCTCACCAGTTCTGACATGGCCCATCTTGAACTGACAGCTGATGCAGCTCCAAACACACTGTGGGACCCATTAAAACATTGAAAAACAAATTATTTTTCTTTCTTGAATTGTCTTCATGCCTTCAAGACATCAACAACTAATTAGAGTTGTTATGTAGTTTAGCTAAGGAGGAAGATTTTAAAGTGCAAGTCACTAAAAATATATTTTTTGATGAAAGGGAATGATTTACACAGAGCCTTGGGATGCAAGAGGGTCACGATGCAAAGAATTTGGACACAAATATAAGGGGTCAAAAGTGATTGCTAGCATTTAATCACTGACCAGTTGAACAGTTATCAAGTGATTCAATAGGATTTGCTACAATCTTAACAGTGGCTGACTTATAGATTCACAAGAACATCATTCACGCCACAGTCAATTCACACCCACAGCCAGCCAGAGATGTGTGGACACATCAAGAGCTGGGTGTGGAAAGGTCCCTCTCCCAAATTCTCCTTGTTGTCAGGGAAACACTCCCCCAAATCCCTTTGTGTTTGCCAACAGACAAGGGTCACAGCTGGAGGAGTGTTTGTTGAGGGGGATCAGAATTGTCCTGGGCATCAGCACCGGTCTTTGGAGTGTTGCAAACTGGAGGGTTCCCGAGCTGCGAGAGGCTGCCAGAGGTGTCCCACTGAGAGGGAGGTGCTGGGGAGCTGCCAGGGCCTCCATCAGCACCGCTGGTTGTGGGCTCCCAAGGTGACTGGCTTTAGTTATCTGCTGAATTTCCATCCTGGTGTGAGGAATGACTGGCGTTTCCAAACTATTTGGGAATTTTATCCAAACTGTTCCATTAGGGCTGCAATTCAGGCGGGAAATCTTCCAAGGCTTTCAGGGGATGACTGATCATCCTGTGCTCCCCAACTGTTCCACTCTGGATTGTTCCCACCTGTATCATCCAGGAGCACCTGGTCCAGTGTAAGGACACTTCCCCACACCCCTGGTCCAGTCCAGGGACACTTCACCACACCCTGGTCCAGTCCAGGAACACTTCACCACACCCTGGTCCAGTCCAGGGGCTCTTCATTGCTCAGCTGGTTTGGTCAAGGCTTGTCAAGAGCTCCTGAGATCATTCTTATAAGGAGGATGGGGACAGACTTAGTTGGAATAAGACAAGTGATAATGGTTTTCAACTAAAAAAGAGCAGATTTGAATTAGATATAAGGAAGAAATGTTTTACACTGAGGGTGTTGAAACACTGGCACAGGTTGCCCAGAGAGGTCATAGATGTCCCACCCTTGGAAACGTTCAAGGCCGGGTTAGAAAGGGCTGTGAGCAACCTGATGTAGTTGAAGGTGTCCCTGTTCATTGTGGGGGGGTTGGACTAGTTGACCTATAAAGGTCCCATCTGACTCAAACTATTTAGGATTCTATAGTTCTTTCTTATCCTACAGAGCCGAGGCTGACAAGGATCACCCAGGTTTCAGACCCAGCTGAGCATCCCCTTTGATGGCCCATCTAGTAGCTCTGCTACAAAGCTGCTGCAAAGAACCTCCAGACCTAAAGGAGCTTTTGTGCTGGGCTGAGCTGTGGCTCTCAGGGCTGGGGTGGGGGCAGATGGCAATGGAAGAGTTGGGTTGGACTGGATGATCCTTGTGGGTCCTTTCCAACTCAGCATATTCTGTGATTCTGTGTTTGTTTGGTTGTGTTTGGTTGTGTTTGATCTTTTTGCCCCCCTTTTAAATTGCCTTTCCTCTGACCTATGAGTTGTTTCTTCATTGTCCTGGGCCTTGCTGGGCACCTGATGGCAAGACAAGTTTATCCAACTCAGTCATCTTGACTACATTTTTAGTACAAGTCACCATTAACTAGACGAGGTTTCTCACAGACTCGCTGCAACTTGGCATCATCCACAAAGGATTGGAAAGTGCATTTCATCCAGAAACATAATAAAGATGTTCCATAGGAGTGGTCAAGGGCTGGTCCCTGGTAGATGTCACCTGGGAGTTGCTGCCAAGAGGAATTTGTGCCATGATTTTGAGCCTCCTCAGTCATTCAAATTCGCACCCACCACACGTTTCACTTGTCCAGTCCAGCTCTCACCAGTCTGGCTCTAAGGAGACACAGGAGACCATGTCAAAGACCCTGCTAAAGTCTGGGCACACAACATCCCCTTCTTTTCCCTCCCACAGGGGTTCTGCAATCCCTGCCTTGTCCTTCCCATGCCTGGCAATGGCTGCAGGAGGACTTGCCCTATCCCCTTCCCTGCCTGAGCAGTCTGGAACTCTGCCAACCCTCCTTGCTGCCCTGTTTGCACACTGCTTCTATGTCTGCCTTTGCCAAGGCCCCAGGAATCTTGGGATGGCTCTGGCCTTTCCAAGGGTTTGGGAGAGGTCTCCCAGTGACACTGCTGAGCTTTCTCAATATCCCTGACTCCAAAACCTTTTCTATTATCCCACAGTTCCAGTTTAGTGCTCAGGACACAACACATATTCTCATGGTCCTTCAGGAGAAAATTAGAAGTGATTTCATTAGAGAGGTCAACTGGTGGAGCAGCCCAGTCTGGTCTGGCCCCACAGCAGTGCCCAGCCCAGGGGGCTGCAGAGCTCTGGGCACTCCCCCCACAGCCCCAGCCCCTCTGAAGGGCACAGCAGTTCCTGGGGCACAGAGAGGAGTCTCAGCATCCCCATCAGCTCAGGGGCTGCACACTCAGCATGGCAGGAGGAAATGGAGGTCAGGGAAACTGCAGGAGCCCTGGTGTCACCTCCAGGAGATGCCCAGCAGAGCCTGACTGTGCCCCTCAGTGCCAGCCCCTCTGCCCAGCCCAGCCCAGAGTCCTGGCCCAGGGACAGAGCAGCCTGTCCCCAGGGGGGCTGCAGAAAGAGGTTTCTCTGTGTCAGGGATTCCTCTCTGCAGGCCCAGAAATGCTCCCTTGCTCTTCTGCAGGGACATCCCTTTACCCAGGTCAGTGTGTCCAGGCTGCCTTGGCCAGTTGCAGATCCCAGCCTGGGATCCCTGCAGGGCCCTGAGCTGGAGGTGCTGCTCTGCACAGGGAGGGGCTGTGGCACCCTGGGCTGACCCTGCACTGGCCATGCTGGTCAGGGTGGGGAGCAGAGCCAGCAGGATGGGGATCACTCCTCTCCACTGTCTTCCATATTTTTGGAAGGCTCAGTAGCCAAGAATAAGGCTGGGCAGGACCATGGGCTGTTTCCAATGGCACAAAGGGCAGGGCAGGGCTCCACTGCATCCAGCCTGTGGGCTGGAGAGTTCTTCAGGACACCCTCCTGGAAAGCCCACCCCTGGCTCTGGTACAGCCCTCCCTGAACTGGGGAGGCACAAGGGGAGTTCACTGCGGGTGAGACGAGTCACTCCCCAGAGTCCTTTCTCTGTTCCTGCTGCATCCCCTGGGGTTGCAGAACTCTCCTTTGCCAGTTCACAGGCAGATTTAGGACTTGATCTCTGGGTGACTCCACCCTGGGCAGGATTCTGCTCCAGGGTTCCACTCCCTGCTGACTGGATGGGATGGGCTGTCCCTGCAGATCCTCTGTGCTCTCCTGCACTTCCTGATTTCCTACAGACAAGTCCTCACCTGCCATCAGAGCCCTCACAAGCTGCAGAGCCCCAGGCAGGTGACTTGGAGACCCTTTGCCACTGGCCACCAGCATAGAACATCTGAACCAGCCTTTAGTCCCTCAAGTACCCCAGTGAGTCGCTTCTCTCACTGCAGGGACTGAATGGGGAAACAAGTAAAGCAATGAGACTTTGGAGAGTCTATTCCTTGGCCTTGTTCTTTACACCAACCTTTAAAATGAACAAAGTCTTCAGGAACTGCCCAGGGGGATCCCCTTTCCTGATGGAAATGATGTTAAGGAGCCCAGCTCTGTCCCAGCAGTGCCCAGGGCCTGTCCCTGCCCATGGTCACAGGACTGACACAGCAGGGACTGAGCTGCCAGAGCACTCAGGCCTTGGGCAAGGAGCAGAAAGGAGAGGGAGGCAGTGGAAAAAGAGCATCTCTGAAAAGGCCAAGAGCTGCTGCTCCCTGGCAGTGCTCCTGTACCAGGACTCTTTACCCCTTCTCCTCTGCACACAGGCACTGGCCTCCAGCTTCAGGGAAGTTCTTGGAGGGAGAATCACAAAAAAATAATTCAAGTCCTTTATTATACTCAGAGACTGTGATTTCTCACGTACAGAATAACAAAGGCAGGATGTTTGACAAAGAAGTTGCTGCAGAAACTTTTATTTTGTTTAAATGCACACAGAGAATGATTCCTCATTTACACAACTGTAGGTCAAAATAAAGAGGTAGAGAGTGAATTAGGTAAGAGATGAAGAATAAATTTCTGTGTTAACAATATCAAAAGAGTAAAAAAAAATGTAGGAAACGGCCCCCCCCACCACTCTCAAAAGGTTTAAAAGGTAGGCTGGGCCAGTAAAGGGTTACACAATGAGTGTTCTGCAGAAGAAAAGAGGCACTTTATTGCTCCTGAAAAACATCCAGTCATCATTTTCCTCAGGGCATCCTTGAGCTCCTGGTTCCTCAGGCTGTAGATGAGGGGGTTCAGTGATGGAGGAACCACTGAGTACAGAACTGACACCACCAGATCCATGGATGGGGAAGAGATGGAGGGAGGTTTCAGCTGAGAAAAAATACCAGTGATGACAAAGAGGGAGACCACAACCAGGTGAGGGAGGCACGTGGAAAAGGCTTTGTGCCGTCCCTGCTGAGAGGGGATCCTCAGCACAGCCCTGAAGATCTGCACATAGGAGAAAACAATGAAAACAAAACAACCAAACACTACACAGACACTAACCACAATGAGCCCAATTTCCCTGAGGTAGCCTGAGTGTGAGCAGGAGAGCTTGAGGATGTGTGGGATTTCACAGAAGAACTGGCCCAGGGCATTGCCCTGGCA
>NW_020922154.1:0-3405 GCF_003984885.1 Neopelma chrysocephalum
CTTTGTGTTCCATCTTCTCCTTCCTTTTCATCATTCCTTGTCTCCTTTCTCCTTCCTTCTCTCAGGACCAGCGTGGCCAGCAGGACCAGGGCAGTGGTTCTTCCCCTGTACTTGGCACTGGTGAGGCCACACCTCGAGTGCTGTGTCCAGTTCTGGGCCTTCTTCTTCCTTCCTTCTCCTTCCTTCCTTCTTCTTCCTTCCTTCCTTCTTCTTCCTTCCTTCTTCTTCCTTCCTTTCTCTCCTTGTTTCTTATTCTTCTTGTTCTTTCCCTTCATATTCCTTCCTCTCCTTCCTTCTCTACCTTCCTTCCTCTCCATCTTCCTTCTCCTCCCCCTTCCCTCTGGGCCGGAGGCAAATCCCCTCCCTGTCCTTCCTTCCTGCCCCAGGCCCCGAGCTGAGGACGGAGAGCACGGAGGACAAATCCCCCCGGCAGACCCTGGTGGGAGAGGCTGTTTTGAACGGCTCTATGGTGCAGGAAGGCAGTGGGGAGGAAAAGCCCCAGAGATCCCCCCGGAGGAGGGGCTCCAAAGCCATCCCAGGGTGCTCTGAGGAGGAAAGAGGCAGCCTGTGCCGGGAAGGTGGCCAGAGCTTGAGCCAGAACTCCAAGCTGGTGGTGCAGGAGCGCGTCAGTGCCGTGGAGAAGCCCTACAAGTGCCCCAGCTGTGGGAAGAGCTTCTGCAGCAGCTCCAACCTCCTCGCTCACCAACGCGTGCACACGGGGGAACGGCCCTACGAGTGTGAGGAATGTGGGAAGACCTTCATCTATGGCTCCCACCTCTTCACCCACCGCCGGGTGCACACAGGGGAACGGCCCTACAAGTGCTTGGAATGTGGGAAAAGCTTCAGTGTCAGCTCCCGCCTGATCCGCCACCAGCAGATCCACACTGGGGAACGGGGGCCCCGACCCTACAAATGTGGGGAATGCAAGAAAAGCTTCACATACAATTCTCAACTCGTCACCCATCAGCGCATGCACACGGGGGAGAAACCCTACGAGTGTGGGGAATGTGGGAAGAGCTTCCGCGCCAGCTCCCACCTGACCCAGCACCAGAAGACCCACACTGGGGAACGGTCCTACCAATGTCTCCAGTGTGGGAAGAGGTCTTGGAGCAGCTCGGATCTCCTCAAGCACCAGCAGACACACACGGATGAGAGGCCCTTCCGCTGCACCGACTGCGGGAAGGGCTTCAAACGCAACTCCACCCTTGTCACCCACCGGCGCAGCCACACAGGGGAGAGGCCCTACAAGTGTGGGGAGTGTGGGAAGAGCTTCACCAAGAGCTCTACCTTGACCACACACCAACGGACCCATCATAAGGGGAGCCCTGCAAGTGCCCCGACTGTGGGAGGAGCTTCATCTGCTGCTCCAACTCCATCAGCTGTCAGAGGATCCACTTTGGGAACAGACTTGGTGACCCACATTCCCGGTGACCCACCTTGAGAACAGGCTTGGTGACCCACATTCCCAATGACCCACACTTGGAGCAGGTCTGGTGACCCACGTTGGGAAGACCCCTGGCTGATGGACTGTGGCAGGATAGTCCCAGCCTGGCCAGACCCAAGGTCCAATCAAGCTCATCATCAAGCTGTCACGCAAGATCAGCTGCTGGAGCCAGGGTGTTGTCTTGGTGTTAACTCTGCTAAAACCATCCTGGTTGGTCCAAGGTTGAACACACACCCTGCTGGTTGAAGTCTGAGTTGACAGAGAAGCTCAGAGCTGGCCTGGAAAGGCGGGCCTGGCACTCAATCACTTTATCCTATAAAAAGTCCAGTCTCCTCTCATGCAGTTGGGTTCTTTCTGACAAAACCCTCCCTGGGGGGTGTGTGGAGATTCCTCCCCTGGCTGGGGACGCCCTCCAAGGTCACTCCTCGAGGCTGAGAGAAAGAGATCTCCCCACAAGCGTTGGTCTGGGTGAGTTACATCAGATCTCTACTTAATAATTATTTCTGTTTGCCAGCTTTAATAGAACTGCTTCAATAAATGCTTTGTTACAGTGCCCTGTACTACTTTATGCTGTATTAGACTCTACTAGTAGATTTTTAGTGTTTATATTGTTTTAGTGTTTCTGTTGTGCAGTAAATAGTTCTGATTAAAGTTTTTTGTCTGATCATTTGTATAAAGTACATTATTTATTTTATATAAATATTCTTGTTTTGCCATCCTTAAAACCTGCGGGACAAAGTGGTTTAAGAGCTCTGTAATTCCTTTAAATTTGAACTGTGAACACAGTTCGGGGCTGAGAGAGGATTCAGCTGCACCAAACCCTTCCCTGGGAAGGAGTTCAGAAAGCCAGGGAGTCCTTCCTGCACCTCCAGGCTCTCTGGCAAGGCTTTGCTTTTTAAAACTTAGTCCAAGCCTTCCACTCTCCTGTGACAGGGTCTTCACATCCTCCTGGTTCCCCTTGGGCACCTGGGTGAGCGCAGGGGGAGGAACATCCGTCGGGACACAGACCCACATGGGAAATTCGTTGGGAAGAGTGGATTTGTTGACTTTAGACCCCAAAAATCTCACCTGATCTGTCCATCCTTCTGGTGGCATCGAGCAATACTGGATGATCTTTGAGGTCTTTTCCAACCTAAGGAATTCCATGATCCTAATTCTCTCTGGCCCATGGGCATCTTCCACAGCCAAAGTGGGATGGATTCCCCGTCTCCCTGCAGTGCTGGGGAGAGGAGGGAGAGTTTGGAAACAAGGAGGGCTGGGGGAAAGGTGTTTTCAAGAGGATTTTATTTCTCACACTTTTGTTCTGATCCTGTTTGTAATAAATTCAGTTGTGATGGCAAAAAGGCACAAAAAGAGTTCACCATGGCTCACTTCGTAGACCTTGCCCTGTTGAGCCAGGAGAAGGTCATTGCCTCAGGTTTGCTCTGCCTGTGTTCCCAGAAGAACATTTGAGGAGCACTGGTTAATACCATGTTCTCTTCTGCTCACTGAACCAAAGTTTCATTGCAGAAAGAATGCTGGGGAATAGTATCCAATAGCCCACAAGGGAATAAATCATGTTTGAATTAGATAAAAGGGCCCAGAGCCAGGGTGGAACCATGGATCTAAAGTGGATAAAATGCCTTGCTTTTGCACTTCCCAGCCCAGCAAGTTTGTCCAGCGTGAGCTGCCTTTCTCCCAACGTTGAAGAAACAAATACCTTGCTGCTTAAAGATGCAAAGTCTCGGATCAGTTCTGTTTTTCCAAGGTTTTTTGGCATCAGTTCATATCCCCCCTTGGAGTCTGTTTTGCCTGTGAAGGTGATCAGGAACTGACCTCTGCCAGCTCTTGCCTCAGGAATCCTTGGCTGTTTTTTTCTCTCCTCTGTCCAGTTGCAGAGGGGAGTGAGAGAGCGGCTTTAGGGGGTCCCTGGCATCCAGCCAGGGCCAACCCACTACACCTGCTGTCTGTGCCCGCTGGCT
>NW_020922155.1:0-5549 GCF_003984885.1 Neopelma chrysocephalum
TGTGTCCTTGTTTTCTTCTGTTCCCCCTGCCGGCTTTGCTCCTCCCATTCCCCGATCACAAGGCTGTACCCTCTTCTTCCCTCTGCTTGCCTCTGGGACAGGTGGGGACCTGTCCAACTTTGGCAGAAAGGGCATGGCTGCCAGAACTGTCACAACATTTTAGGAGAACTGCTGCGTTTGGTCACAGAATTGGAGCTCTTTGGACCTAGGTGGGAGGGATGAGGAGAGTCATATTTTTGAAGGCTTATTAAGGCTTTCTTCCAGGGCCGGGAGTTAAGACTTCTCTCTCTGCCCTTGATCTGAGTGCAAATCAGTGTGGCAGACATCTTCAAGGCTGAAAGAGAAGCCAGGCCTGAAGGCCGAGCCAGAGCTCTCCTCTGCTCCCTTCAGCTCTGCTCACAGCTGCATCTTCAGCCTGTCCCAGAGGCCAGGCAAATGTGTCCCCTTCCTCCGTGAAGGCTTGAAGCACAGTCGTATTAAGATCATGGCCTGCAGGTGAGCTATTGCTACTAATCAGCTGCCAGACTCTTCCAGTGCTTTAGAGCCATCCTCTTTGTGTTCTGGGCAGAAGATAGTGGGTGAGCTTCTGGTAGCCATAAAACACGGGCAAATCCCTGATCCTGTGGGAAGCGGACCGGTTTGTAGCCCGCAAAGAAAAAGGGAAATTTCTTCAGCCTGCTTGCGGTGCATTGTAGCGTCCCTCCCCTGAGAAAGCTGGTGCAGAACCTCTGGGCCTTCACTTTGTGTTGTCATTGGGACAAACTGGGACAAGATGTGTTTGAAAGTTTCTTCCTGCCCTGCTGTGTGCTGCCCACTGGCCGGTGGAGCAGCAGAGCAGAAATTCACTGTTGGCATCTGGCAAAGCAGCAGGTGACAGCAGTTAAGAGGTGTCTGCTCTTCAAGAGGGACAAGACAAAGGAGTTGGGGAATTGTCCTGGTGTGGTATATTAATATAATATAAAAGACACGACACAGCAGCTAGTTGGCAAGCAGTCAAATCTGTTTATTTAAAAGAAAAATGCCTCCTTATAAACCCTCTGGAGGACATGTGACCGCCACCCTCACAAGGCCCAGGCCGCCTCCTTCCCACAAGGCCCAGCAGGGCCGCCCTCACACCTGCCTCGCCCTGCCATGTCCTGCCCGGCCCCACCCTGCAGCGTGGCCTCTGTCACACCCCACGGTGACGTGCTGAGCGTTCCACCAGCCATTGTGACGCCACAGGGGCCAGTCGGGCACGGCTTTGTTGGTGCCCCGAGCCGGCGCTCAGAGCTGCTGTAGCCTCTCGGGGAGCAGCAGCACATCCCGTTCTGGGAGCATTGCGCGTCTGTATCGCCGCCTTGGTAGCTGCAGGCCACGACCGCTGCGCAGGGCGACCTCGTCTGCCTTGTGCTTTATACCCCGTGCCCGTCCTTATTCTCGTCCTTGTCCCCTTTGTCACCCTCACCCTAAACCTCACCCTCGTCCCATTCGTCATCCCTACCTGGCACCCGGCAGCCCGCCGGGGGCTTCTTGCACTTCCTGCTGCTGGTAGCTCCAAGCAGGGCCATGCCGTGGCTTCTCTGCAAGAAGCGACGGCAGTCGCCATCCAGCAGCACCAGTGGGCAGCCCTGGGCTGCCACCAGCTCCACCAGCGCCTCCGAGCTCAGGGAGAAGGGGCTGAGCAGGCTGCACCGCGCGGCCGCCCACGGCGACCTGGCCTGGCTGAGGCGCTGGCGCTGGTATGTGAAGGTAGTCGGCATCGACAGGCGAGACCAGGAGATGCGGTGAGTTCTGTGGGATGCTGGTGGCACACCTTGGCTGCTCCTGAGACAAGCTGCAGTAGTCCTCGGCAGCCCTCTCTCAAGGACAAGGCTTGAAAAGTGAGATTTGCCCTGTCAGCTGGGAGAGTGAACTCTTGAGCTTTTCACTGCTTGTAGCTGCCGGCTGGACTCCAGCGCTGTTGGAAACGCGTGTTGCCGACCTGCCGCTTCGCCGTGGTCTCTCTGCAGGGCTGTTCTGCAGCTGCTCAGCCCTCACCTGTTCTCTTCTGCCCTCGGGCTAATCAGCGCAGGATTGCAGCAGCAGCAGAGAGCAGCAAGCGGGAGGAGCAGAGTCCGGGCAGGGTCCCCAGGGTGCTGGGTAGAGACACAGCTTTGGCTCATCCTTTGTCTGTCTAGGTTAAGAGCGTATGTTTAATTTTTAGGACACCTCTGCATCTCGCTTCGGCAAATGGCCATGCAGATGTCGTTAGATATCTGATAAGAAAGAACAGCCAGCCGAACCTCGCTGACAACTTCAAGAGAACGGCACTCATGAAGGTGTGTGGAATGCCTTATGATCTTGTAGGTGGGGATTAGTGATGGTGTGTTAAAGGGGAGGTGTCTGGCAGGATTCCTTGCACCGCAGGGCCATAGAAACATGCATATTGCAATCGGCGTGGCATAGGCCTCTGTTAACTAATCTTTGAAGATGGTCTTCTATCCCAGCGTTCAGGAGCTGAGGGAGTTGTGACAGAGGGGGATGTAAAAGTTGGAAGTCTTCCCCTTTTCTTGTGTTGTTCCCAGGCAGTACAGCAGGAGCAGGAAGAATGTGTTGCTATTCTGCTGGAACACGGTGCCGACCCGAATCTGGCAGACACTGACGGCAACACTGCCCTTCACCTGGCTGTCCTATCTAAAAATACAGCTGTAGCAGGGCTGTTACTCGAGCATAATGCCAGTAGTGATGCTCGGAACCAGGTAACCTTGCCACGTGGGTAAAGCTGCTCTTTCAAACAGCTGCAGAGCTTGTCTGCGTCTTTCTAATGGCGAGTATTTTGTCCTTTTAGAGGGGATTTACTCCCTTAAAACTTGCAGCCCTCCAACAGCATGAGGAGATGCTGGAGTGCCTTCTGAAAAAAGCAGCTGACAGGCATGCTCAAGCCCAATGTGAAAGGTGAGGGGGTTGTCAAAACAGCACACGGGTCTTCTCGGTAGCCTGCAAGTGTGACCGAGACGAGGGGCGTGGCAATGAGCTTGGAAAAAGAAGGAGGAGCCACGTGGAAGCTGTTCCCCGTGTGACTGGTAAATGCAGGTCTGCACTTGGCTGCTCTTGTACCTTAGGGGCTCTCGTACTTTGCCCGCTGAGGTCTGCAAGGAAGCGTTCGTTGTCTGTGGTGCCCTCTCCCCACACAGACCCAGAGCCATCGGGAAACTTGCCAGTAGCTCAGCAGCATGGCTGCTCTGCAGGCGAGGGAGGTTTAAGCCAAGGCATACTTGGTGCATTAAGTGCTCTGAAGGGAAGCGCTGGGAGAAAGAGAAGCAACAGCGTCCGAGGGGACACGAGGGGCTCCAACCGCACATAAGGAGAAAATTTCCTGCCATGTAGATGGTCAGGCGGTCGAACGGCTTGCCCCGGGACTTTGTGCAGCCGCATCTGTGGGGACTTGGAAGAGCAGTGCAAGGAGCCCTGAACAGCATGGCCTGACCTCGTAGTTGAGGCTGCTTTAGGGAGGCCCCTTCTAAGATGAATCCTCCAATGCTTCCATGTACTTGGCTTTGCTTTCACGGAGCTTGTAGGAAAGGGGGGAAGGGCTCTTTTGGGAGCAAGCAGGGGAAAAATGATGCAGGATCAGACATGTTTCAGATTAAATCTTGGATGCTTTAGGACTGCTCTTGTGGATACTGGAACCCATGAGGCTCACCCGGAGGAAGATAATCTGCGCTTGCAGGAGGAGTTGGACAGGGCTGACGCGGAGGTATGGAAAGCCTGTCCCTACAGGGATAAACCTGGCGGTGCCCGTTGCTTCCTATACATCATGGAAAGGGACAAAACAGTATTCTGGGAGCCAGTATGACAGAGACCTAAGGAAGCGGCAGTTACATCGGGCTTTGATCTGCCTCTGCTCCACAACCCGCCCTGTTGAGGCAGAGCTGCCTCTCCTTAGGGTTTCACCCCTTACCGGTCAGGGGGGCTGGGGCTCCTCTCTCTCTGCTACATTCGAGGTCTTCCTGGTTTAAGAAGACTCCCCACGCACCCCTGGCGCGATTCTCGACTCCAGGGCAGGTCTGTGGAGCAGTTCACCTGGCTGCCTTTGCTGAAATGGTGGTCATCAGCTTGTCAGTGATGCCATCCTTCCTGGCCCCACCACACTGAAGCAGAGCTGCCTCTCCTCAGGCATCCTCTGCTTCCTGCTCAGGGGCTGCTGGGCGCCTCTCTTTGCGCTACAGTCGGGGCCTTTCCCACTTAAGAAAACTCCCCATGCTCCCCTGGTGCAATCCTGGGCTCCAGAGCACATGTGCCAGAGCACTTCGCCTCTGACCCTTGCGAGGCGCCTTCCTTTAGGAAGATGAACTGTTTCACTCATCTTTTCCTGGAATAGCAAGCAAGGGAATACAAGAAGCGCCACAGGTCACAAAAAAGGTCGGAAGGGCAGTGTCGGTGCTTAGAACCGCGCTGTAGGAAAGCAGTGGAGGGGTGGGAGAGGCTGCTGTAAAAGAGGACAAAGGAATACAGCTTGTGTTCATTGGGTAGTGGAAGTGAAGCTTTGAAGGTACTTGAATTGATTCCAGTTCTCTGGGCAGAGGGGATGCACACATACATGCAGCACCTGAGTTCTTCAGCAGCAGCTGGCTCCTCTATGTGAAAGCTCACCTGACAACTGTGGATTCTTACCGTGATTTTACAGCTGCGGGAGGAGGAAGAAAAGCGTCTTCAGTCTGAGCATTGCGTTCGTGACTCGAAGACTGCCTTGGATGATAAGGAAAGAGAAGCAGTAACTCCTTCCCAGAAACTGCAGGACCTCCTGTTGGCATCTTCCGAGACTAATACCACTCTTAAACAACTGGAAGAACGCGTGCAACAGTAAGAGAGTAACACAGTGAAGCGAGGTGTCTGTCGCTTTGGGGGATTGGGTGGAAACAATGGGACAGTCAGTCAGTCAGTCGGATTTTGAAGGACACTTCTGCTGTGGGTTCTGTTACTTAGCACAGTTTGTCTGGAGTTGGATTTTCTGGTAATAAGACCTGTATTTCTTCTTAAGCTTTGAAAGCGAAAACACCAGATTGGAAGCCACTGTCCAGCAGCCAACCGATAGCGCTGAAGCCCTTCAGAGAGACCTGCAAGCCTCTGCCTCAGTAAGCTGGTCATAAATTTCCCTTTTTGTGACTCTCGAGCCTAATTGCCTATTTCTGTGGGGAAACTGTAAGATGAAGTTTCCCTGGAGAGCCTAGGGGAGCTCAGTTTCTGCCTTCTCCTCAGTAGAGGTTGCTCAGAAAGCAGCCTGGTCCTTTCCCCAGCTGCTACAGAAGCCCCGAGGGTATTTGCTGTGCCGGACACTAGAGGAATTCTTAGATTATAAATTATGAGTTTCATCATGAGCTCCAAGGGACCCGGAAGTATTGCTCCCAGAAGTGTCTCACAAATTTTTAAGTAGGTCTAAAGCTTCTTCCTTCTGTCGGGGAATCTTTCAAGTGTTTTCTATGCTCCTTTCCAGCAGATGATAAATACGGTTACGATGGCCACCCCCTTTAGAGGTTTTCCCAGAATTCACTGCCTTTAGATCACACTGAGTTTCCTTTTCTTTTTTTTTT
>NW_020922156.1:0-590 GCF_003984885.1 Neopelma chrysocephalum
AGCTCCAGAGGATGGAATGAGGGAATTCAAGGGGATGGAATGAGGGAGCTCCAAAGGATGGAATAAGGGACTCCAGAGGATGGAAAAAGGGAACTCAAGGGGATGGAATGAGGGACTCCAGCAGGTGGAATAAGGGACTCCAAAGGATGGACTAAGGGATCTCAAGGGGATGGAATAAGGGAATTCAAGGGATGGAATAGGGGAACTCAAGGGGATGGAATGAGGGACTCCAGAGGATGGAATAAGAGAACTCAAGGGGATGGAATAAGGGAATTCCAGGGGATGGAATAGGGAAATTCAAGGGGATGAAATAAGGGGACTCAAGGGGATGGAATGAGGGAACTCAAGGGAATGGAATAAAGGAGCTCCAAAGGATGGAATAAGGGACTCCAGAGCCACTCCTGGCTCAGGCAGAGCCGCGTAATTCCTTTCTCATTCCCGTCGGGAGCTGCCGAGCCTGCAGTGAAATCCTTTCCCTGCAGGTGTCGCCGCTGGATTGGAATCGGGAGCTTTTCCTTTCATTTTCGGCTCCGGCCCAACCCCAGCGTTCCCGTTTCACTCCTGCTCGGAGCTCAAGATTTAGGATCAAC
>NW_020922156.1:600-1112 GCF_003984885.1 Neopelma chrysocephalum
GAGCCTCAAGGAGGCACTTCAAGGTGACAAAGGGAGAAGAAAGGCAGTGAAAGGCACAGTTATCTCACCTCAAAGTGCCTTAAATGACTTTAATCAACCCTTGTTGGAATAAATGAGCTCTCCTGGGGTGGTTCCCAGCTCAGCGCAGGTCACCTCATTCATCTCCATGATATCAGCAGCTCCTTCAACGTGTTTACTTTTCTTTTTTAGCATTTAGCCAAGAAAGTAAAAGCATTAAACCGAGCAAAGTCCACCTGGAGAGCCCTCGGAACGTGTAAATATTTAGAGTGTGAAGTCACTGGGTTCTCCTTCACCACCCACCTCCCCTCAGGCCTCTTCCTCTTCCCATCTTGGCCTCGGTTGTTGTAGAGACATTAAATCCACAGCCCCTCCCTGCACCATTTCCTGCCCGGCTCTGGGACTCCTTTTTATTGGAAAATAATCCCAAAATCTCCTTGCCTTGGGCTCCTCACTCTTTTCTTTCCATAGGATTATTGGAAAATAATCCCAAA
>NW_020922156.1:1122-1305 GCF_003984885.1 Neopelma chrysocephalum
AGGATTATTGGAAAATAATCCCAAAATCTCCTTTCCTTGGACTCCTCTCTCTTTTCTTTCAGTAGGATTATTGGATAATAATTTTAAAATCCCCTTTCTTTGGACTCCTTGCTCTTTTTTCTCAGTAGGATTATTGGGAAATAATCCCAAAATCTCCTTTCCTTGGACTCCTCACTCTTTTCT
>NW_020922156.1:1315-3507 GCF_003984885.1 Neopelma chrysocephalum
GGAAATAATCCCAAAATCTCCTTTCCTTGGACTCCTCACTCTTTTCTTTCAGTAGGATTAATGGAAAATAATCCCAAAATCTCCTTTCCTTGGACTCCTCACCATTTTTTCCCAGTAGAATTATTGGAAAACAATCCAAAAATCTCCTTTCCTTGGACTCCTCACCCTTTTTTCTCAGTAGGATTATTGGAAATAATCCCAAAATCTCCTTTCCTTGGACTCCTCACTCTTTTCTTTCAGTAGGATTATTGGATAATAATTTTAAAATCCCCTTTCCTTGGACTCCTCTCTCTTTTCTTTCAGTAGGATTATTGGATAATAATTTTAAAATCCCCTTTCCTTGGACTCCTCGCTCTTTTTTCTCAGTAGAAATATTGGAAAATAATCCCAAAGTCTCCTTTCCTTGGACTCCTCACCCTTTTTTCCCAGTAGGATTATTGGAAAACAATCCAAAAATCTCCTTTCCTTGGACTCCTCGCTCTTTTTTCTCAGTAGGATTATTGGAAAATAATCTTAAAATATTCTTTTCCTTGGACTCCTCACTCTTTTTTCTCAATAGAATTATTGGAAAACAATCCCCAAATCTCCTTTCCTTGGACTCCTCACTCTTGTTTCTCAGAATTCCCTGGAGCAGGAGGGAAAACTCCGTCCGGGATTGTCCAGGGTCATCCCAGGGCCGGGTTTGTTTGGTTGTGACTCACCAGGAATTACAAGAATATTATGGATGTTCTGAGGAGCTGCAAAGCCACACGTGGCAGCTCCTCCAGCCTCGAATTTTAAGAAAATTTTATGATTTTATTATAAAGTAAAATTCAATTCAATAAAATTTTATAATTTTATAAGTTGTAAATTTTTAAATTATAAAAAATAAAAAATTAAATGACATAAATTATAAAAATTATACCATTTTTAATAATTTTTTAAATTATAAAAATTATAATTCTATTATAAAATAAAATTTAATTCAATAAAATTTTATAATTTTATTAATTATAAGTTTTTAAAATTATAAGAATTATATAAATTATAAAAATTATAGAATTTTTTGTAAATTTTAAAAATATGAATTTTTATATTTTTATTATAAAATAAAATTTAATTTAATAAAATTTTATAATTTTATAAATGATAAATTTTCAAAATTATAAAAATTATACAACATATACAAAATTATATAAATTATAAAAATTATAAATTTTTTTCTAAATTTTAAAAATATAAAATTTTATAATTCTATTGTAAAATAAAATTTAATCTAATAAAATTTTATATTTTTCTAAATTATAAATTTTTAAAATTAGAAAAATTGTATAAAATTCTATAAATTATAAAAATTATAATTTTTTAAATTTTATCATAAAATAAAATTTAATTTAATAAAATTTTATAATTTTATAAATTATAAATTTTTCAAAATTATAAAAGTCATATAAATTATACAAATTAGAAATTTTTAAATTTTATGACAAAATAAAATTTAAAGTAATAAAATTTTATAAGTTACAAATTTTTAAATTATAAAAATTATATAAAATATATAAATTATAAGAATAATAATTTTTTTAAATTTTATTATAAAATAAAATTTAATTTAATATAATTTTATAATTTTATAAATTATAAATTTGCAAATTATAAAAATTATATAAATTATAAAAAATATAAATTTTAAAACTTTATTATAAAATTTAATTTAATAAAATTTTGTAATTTTATAAATTATAAATTTTTAAAATAATAAAACTTATATAAAATTATATAAACTATTAAAATTATGAAATTTTTAATAAATCTTAAAATGGTAAAATTTTATCATTTTATTATAAAATAAAATATAATTTAATAATTTTTTATAATTTTATAAATTATAATTTTTTAACATTATAAAAGTTATACCAAAACTATATAAATTATAAAATTTTAGAATTTTATTATACAATAAAAGATAATTTAATAGAATTTTGTAATTTTATAAATTATAAATTTTTAAAATTATAAAAATCGTAAAAAATACATAAATTATAAAAAATATAACATTTTGGAATTTTATTATAAAATTTAATTTAATAACATTTTATATAATTTCATAAATTATAAATTTTTAAAATTCTAAAAATCATAACAATCAAATTATAGAAATTATGAAGGGACTGGAGCACAAGTGCTGTGAGGAGAGGCTGAGGGAGCTGGGG
>NW_020922157.1:0-1499 GCF_003984885.1 Neopelma chrysocephalum
CTGAGTTTTACAGGCTTTGGTTGGGGCACAACTTAAAGCAAAAAAAAAGAGCCAAACCACCTTTAAAGATGGCAGATGGCAGCTCAGCAGCTGCAAGTGGAGCGAGCAGAGTCACCCTCCCAGTCCCACAGTCTGTGTCAAGACTCTGCTGAGTCACCGCAGAGCAAATCCCGAAGTTCCCCTTCTGCCAACAGTCCCCGACCTGAGCTGCACTCACAGACCCATCTGCCAACAGCCCCAGACCTGAGCTGCACCCACAGACCCACTCCCAGCCCTGGCACTGCCAGCTGATCCCTCCAACAGCACAAAAAACAATTCCCTCGGCCCCTCTCTGAGCTGCACACAAACAATTCCCACCCCCACCCCCGGGTTCCCACTCCATTGTATTCCCAGAGCAACACAAAGTGTTTCCTCCTCCCCAGTGTTTATAGCTGAGCCCTCACAGCTCTCAGGAAAGATGGGGGATAAAGCAAATAAATCACAGGAACAGACAGCAGAGCTCAGG
This sequence comes from Neopelma chrysocephalum, assembly GCF_003984885.1. Taxonomy (NCBI): domain Eukaryota; kingdom Metazoa; phylum Chordata; class Aves; order Passeriformes; family Pipridae; genus Neopelma; species Neopelma chrysocephalum. The sequence continues at coordinate 506 of NW_020922157.1, forward strand.
GCATGCAACTCCCACTGCAGGAACCCAAGGGCTCTGCAAGGCTGATCCCAGCAGGAAAGGCTTATGTTAGTGCTGCTGGAGTTCATAATCTGCGTAGAACAAACATAATTACAAGTATTAACTTAAGAGGAAGTTAGTTATTTGTCTGCAGAAATTCCTCTGAGGCTTTTAAAGGAGTTACCTTTGCTCTCTCCAGCACGTGCGTCCCATATTTTTATTTTTTTTTAGGATTTTAAGCTGCCACCTTGATTTTTTTTTTCCAAATCAACTTGAAAAACATCACACACGTTTGATAAATGAAACAAACAGCCTGGTCCCCCCCTGTGACACACAGGGAACACTTGAGGATGTCAGCAGTGCAAGTTTTCCAAGAGCTGTCTTACCGATTCCTATGGAATGGGCGACCTATACTCAGGGAAGCAGCATTTGTTTTGTATGATCCTGGTGTGTTAAAGCCATTCACAAATCCACCATTGGGAAAGGGGGCCTGCAACAAGACAGAACACTCTCAGTGGGGCTGAGCTGCAAAGGAAAACGTTGGCAGGTTTATGAGGAGCTTCAGCAGGTTGTAAATTCACGCTGGGCTGCGGCATCTCCTGAGGTGGGAACTCACCTCTCCAGACAAACCAAACCCCCCTGGGAACAGCCAGCACCTGTCCTGGAAAAGCTACAGACTCCTCCAGTAACACCAGCTGCTGGACAATGGAATTTCACCCCAGAATTCCCTGAAATAAGTGGCAGGCAGTGGCGAGACCAGCAGCCTGCCCTGTTTGAGCAGGTCCAGAGGAGAGCAACGAGGCTGGGGAAGGGACTGGAGCACAAGTGCTGTGAGGAGAGGCTGAGGGAGCTGGGGGGGCTCAGCCTGGAGAAGAGGAGGCTCAGGGGAGACCTCCTCACTCTCTGCAACTCCCTGACAGGAGGGGGGAGCCGGGGGGGGTTGGGCTCTGCTCCCAGGCAACTCTCAGCAAGACAAGAGGGCTCGGGGTCTTCAGCT
>NW_020922158.1:0-2251 GCF_003984885.1 Neopelma chrysocephalum
GTGCAGGGCACAGCTCATCCATCCCCTGGCAATAGGAAGGGCAGTGCGGGGCACAGCTCATCCATCCCCTGGCAATAGGAAGCCCAAGCAGGGCTAGGTCAATGTCTGTCTCCTCCCGGCCCACGTTCCCTGCCCAGCTGGGACTGCCCAGGGAGCCCCGAGAACATTCCTAGCGGGAAGCAGGAGCCGCCGAGGGCTCCGTCCAGCTCCGGGCCCGAAAAGCAGCCCCGACCTGAGCCCCCCCCCCGGCATTTTGGGTTCCCAACGCTCACCTGGAGGAGACGCCCCCCCGCAGGCGGGACCGGGCGGCGACACTCGACCAACGCCTTTGCCTCGGGGCGAGGGATCCCTCCGGACTCGGTTGGCTCCTTTATCCCTGGCCACAGCGCCGCAGCTTCTAGTTGGGACGTTTTCTGGTTTGCTCTCCTATAGCCGTTTCCCTCCCAGGCAGGACCTTCCCCGTCTGCAAATAAAGATAAAACGTTTCAATAAGATTTTGAAAAACCAGAGGGTTTGCCCCGGGAGGGTGCGAGTTGCCGAGAAAGCGGGGGAGAGGAAGGAGAGCCTCAGGTCTCACCTGGCAGATGTCAGACGAGCTGCAGGTGACAGGGAAAAGAACCGCTGTCGGCAATTCCCGAAGTTCCGCAGGCAGAGCTGGGAGCAGCCTGTGCCCGACCCGCGGCACGGTCCGTGCCAGCTCCTGGGGCTGCCTGTGGACAGACACGGGGACAAACCGGCGGCTGTGCTAGTAGTCCCGGAGCGTGGGAGGAACGGGGAAAGGGCTGCTGCCGTTCTTCCCTGCCCCAGCAGGTCCCCGGCTCCCCCTGGCCGGAGCGGGCCCGTGGCCGGAGCCCCGGCGGGCCCCAGACCCCTCGTTCCCGGGGGGCGCTGCGGGCGGGACCCCCCCGGAGCCGCGGGGAAGGGGCAGGCGGGCGATGTTCTCCCCGGGAGCGGGTGCGGTGACCTCGGGGGGGCCCGAGCGGGGGAGCTCCAATACCACGGGGGGCGAGGGCGGCGCTGCGGGCCCGGCGGGGTCCCGGGGCCGGCCCGGCGTGTCCCCGCGCCCCGGCCGGTCCCAGCCCCGGCTCCGCGTCCGCACGAGGTAAACGCCGCCGTTCTGCCCTGGCCGGGCCCCGGCAGAGTCCCGGCCCGAGCGGCCCCGCCGGGCTCAGCCCCAGCGCCCGCCCCGGAGCGGCTCCTCTCGTTCGCGGCGCCGGGGCACAGGTGGCGAGGCCGGGCTGGGATGAGCCCGGCACCAATCCTGGTCCCCGTCCGGATGCCGAGCCCCATCCCAGCCCCGAGCCAACCTCGGTCCTCCGGTCCTGGTCCCGATCCTGGTGCCGAGCTCCATCACTAACCTCGGTCCTCCGGTCGCGGTCCTGCTCCTGGTCCTGGTCCCGGTGCCCGTCCTGATACCATCCTCCGCAAGCGCGGGGCGGGCGCGGCTCTGCCGGCTTTGAGCGGCGCGGGGCCCGCACAGGTGCGCGGAGCGGGGCCGAGGTGATTTAAGGACCGGAGGTTATTTAAGGGCCGGAACTCGCCCCCGCCCTTGTTTACTCGGCAGTGCATGAAGCGGTAACGGCGCCGCGGGGGCCTCGCGCTGCCGCGGCTCTTTTTCTTTTCTTTTCTTTTTACCTTTCTTTCACTTTTTCCTCTTTTTTTCGTTCCCTCCCTTCCTCCTCCCCCACCTCCCGCGCCCTCCCCCCCAAACCGCCCCCCCTCCCTCTCCCCCCTAGCCCCTCCATCCCTCCCCAACCCGCTCGTCCCCTGCGCCCCCTCCCTGCCCCGCAGGGGCAGCCCGACCCCCCCAGCCCTCCTTCCCGCCCCGCCCGGCCCCGCACGCCGCCTCCCCCCGGCCCCTGTCGCTGTCCCCCTGCCCAGCCCGGCCCCCCGGGCTCCCCCCGCTCCCCCCTCGCTGCTCCGCTGCACAGCCCGACCCCCCCGTACCCCCGCTCCGTCCTTGCGCCCCCGGCCCGTCCCCTCCGCCCCCCCCGTCCCCCGTGCCGTGTCCCCGCAGCCGCGGGGTTCGGGGCGCCGCTTTAATAAAGCCGCTCAGGCCGGACCCGGCGCCCCCCCGGGACCCCCCCCACGGGGCCGGGGCCGCTCGGCGGGTCCCCCCCTGCAGTTCCCAAGCACCGCCCGGCACCGCCGGGGCTCCGGCCCGGCCCGACATCACACGGGGGGCTCCGCGGGCGGGGGGAGCCGGGGGGGGCCGGGGATGGGGGGCAGGGGGGGCAGAGGGACCCCCTCC
>NW_020922159.1:0-8587 GCF_003984885.1 Neopelma chrysocephalum
CCACAACCATCTCCTACATGGGATGTGCTGCACAGCTCTTTTTCTTTCTGTTCTTCATGTCAGCAGAGTATTTCCTGCTCACCATCATGTGCTACGACCGCTACGTTGCCATCTGCAAACCCCTGCACTACGGGACCCTCCTGGGCAGCAGAGCTTGTGCCCACATGGCAGCAGCTGCCTGGGCCACTGGCTTTCTCAATGCTCTGCTGCACACAGCCAATACATTTTCCCTGCCCCTGTGCCAGGGCAATGCCCTGGGCCAGTTCTTCTGTGAACTCCCCCACGTCCTCAAGCTCTCCTGCTCAGGCACACACCTGAGGGAAATTGGGCTTCTTGCTTTTAGTGCTTTTCCTTTTTTGGGATGTTTTGTTTTCATTGTTTTCTCCTATGTGCAGATCTTCAGGGCTGTGCTGAGGATCCCCTCTGAGCAGGGACAGCACAAAACCTTTTCCACGTGCCTCCCTCACCTGGCTGTGGTCTCCTTGTTTATCAGCACTGGTTTCTTTGCCTACCTCAAGCCCCCCTCCATCTCCTCCCCATCCCTGGATCTGGCACTATCAGTTCTGTACTCGGTGGTGCCTCCAGCACTGAACCCCCTCATCTACAGCCTCAGGAATCAGGAGCTCAAGGATGCCCTGAGAAAAATGATTATTGGATCCTTTTCAGAAGCAAAAAGTGCCTGTTTTCTGGTGTGTAGCATTCAGAATGGGACTCCTTAATGGCCCAGCCTTCCTGCTCAGGTTTTTTGTGGAGATCATAGGGTTGTTCTTGCAATAATTTTCTGGGCAATTAAATATTTATTATGCATCTGCCCTCTAATTTAGTGTCCATCTTTTGACCCAGAGACTGTATAAATTATGAATTGTGCTCGCAGAGTTTTTAAACAAAATAAAGGACCCTGCAGTGCCTTCTTTGTCCCAGACCCTTCTTCTCAGATGTTCCTAAAGGACAGCACACTGCAGGACAGGGTGTATTTGCAAAGGGGAAGGGGACAATAATCCCAGCCCAGCAGCACTGCCAGGGAGCAGCAGGGCTTGGTCTTTCCAGAGCTGCTCTCTTGCCACTTCCACGCTGTCCTCCTGAGCCCCTTTCTGGCTGTAAGGCCTGAGTGCTTTCTGAGCACAGTCCTGGGGGCTGGAAGCCCTTGGAGCACAGGCAGGGACAGGCCCTGGGAACTTGTGAAGCAGAGCTGGGCTCCCTTCCAGCATCTCCTGGATGCTGTGGGATCTTCTGAGGCCACTGCCTGTACTGGGTCACTTCTTCTGTGACCTTGCTCCAGGGCTGGAACTCTCCTGCAGTGTCACCATGACACTCCTGCTCTCTGCTTTCCAGGTTCCATTTTTAGATCCAGTCTTCCCCTCCTGTTCACAGGGACATCCTGTGAGTGCTTCAGAGCTGCCATCCTGGGGCAGCTCCTGCCCAGCGTGGGCAGGCACAAGGTCTCTCCACCTGCTCCTCTCACCTCCCCAGTGCCACTGTTTTCTGCAGCCTCCCCATCCCTGCCCAGCACAGCCCTCCTGGCACAGTTGGACACAGCCCTTGTTCTACACCCTCCTCAGGCACCTGCCCAACCCCCTCAGCTCCAGCCTGATGGCCAGAAACCTTCAGGGCAGGGAGGCACCGGGCAAAATGCTGAGGAAACCTTTCAGCTGCACTCAAATCCAATTGGAGGGGTTGGCCTCAAGGAAGAAATCCCTTCTCATTCTCCAGAACCACCAGGACAACCTGTGTTGTGTCCTGGGCACTCCTCTGGAAGTGTGGAATATTGCAAAGGTTTTGGTGTCAGGGATATTGAGAAGGCTGGGCAATGTCACTGGGAGACCTCTCCCAAACCCTTGGAAAGGCCAGAGCCATCCCAGAGCTTCCTGGGGCCTTGGCAAAGGCAGACATGGAACCAGTCTGCAAACAGGGCAGCAAGGAGGGTTGGCAGAGTTCCAGACAGCTCAGGCTCAGCAGGGAAGGGGATAGGGCAAGTCCTCCTGCAGCCATTGCCAGGCATGGGAAGGACAAGGCTGGGATTGCAGAACCCCTGTGGGAGGGAATAGAAGGGGATGTTGTGTGCCCAGACTTCAGCAAGGCCCTTGACATGGTCTCCTGTTGTCTCCTTATGGACAGAGTGGTGAGAGCTGGACAGAAGAAGTGGAAGATCTGGTGGATGGGAAGTTGGCTTAATGCAGTGTGTCAAATAAAATCCATGGCACAAAGTCCTCTTGGCAGCAACTTCCTGGTGAAATCCCTTAGTGATCAGCCCTTGACCACCTATGCAGAAGAGCTCTCTATATAATTGGACAAAATTTATTTTCAAGTTGTTATAGGTAACCTAATAAATAAATTTGTAGATCAAGTTGGAATGGTTAATGAAGTTATAAAGTTATATTAAATGCCCTGGTTATATTAAATGTTCCGTTAAAATCACAAGTTCAGGAATTGTGTAACAGATAACCACAGGATTTGTCATGCTGTGGAATGATTAACCACAACGCAATGATGATTTGTCATGCTGATGTTCCAAGTGCTTGTTCTGAGTTCACTAACAGAATCCAAGATGGAGACTGGCAGGGGAGATCGACCACGAGAGTCGGCTTGAGCAACCGTTATTCCAGTGGAACATTCCATCAGCACGGCCCATAGAGACTATTGACCACTGGACTATTGGCTGATACCCTCAGCAACAGGACTAGCCTGCGAAAAGAGGAACCAACCTGGAGCGAGCCCACGAAAGAGGAACCTAACAGGACTTAGCCTGCGAAACCCGGACGTGACATTGGGGGGAGGAGGTTGCCAAAGGGTACAAAAAGTGCTGTTTGCTGTTCCCTCTTGCGGTCCGCGGCAGGAACAGGGGTTTCCTCCAGAAGCCCGGTTAGCCGTTTTGCTTATTTGTGGCTTTAATAAATTATTTTTCCTTGCAACCTAAATTTATAACCTCTTTTATCCATCATAAAGTCCTTTGTGGGTGATGCCAAATTTCAGAGACCCCTTGAGTAACCCATCTTGATTTCAAGACAAATATTGGGGCAGGAACTCCAATCAAACGAACTCACTTCCCTTTTATTCCCCACCAGTACAAGGAGACAAAATACAAGGATAGTATAAGTGAAAAAATAACAGTTTACTGACAATATAGCAGCAAAAACAGCAATACCAACAAAACAGTTCAAAGCAACAGCAGAGAGAGAAATCAGTTCGTCTCTCCCCCCATCCTGAACGCCCTTTTGTAAACAGATAAAACCAGGGATCAACACGTGCTTCCCTTCCCTTTTACATCCAGGTAAACAAAGAACAAAAACAAACCCATGGGAAAGAGGGGGCAAAGCAAAATGTGGGAAACTCTCTGGTCTGAGATCAGTTGTGCTGCCCAAGAACACGCTGACTCCAGAGGTGTCCAAGCGGGGCAGAGCCGGCGACTCCGGTCCGTGCGGCGGTGGGGGGGAGGCAGCGGCTCTGCTTGATTCCATGGAGCTCTGGGGAGGCACAGTGGCCCCTTGGTTCCATGAGGTTCTGAAATGTCTCAGGGTTCCTTTTGTTCCAAAGAGACCTCGCTGTCACAATGGTCCCTTGGTTCCATGACATTCCACAGTGTCCCTGCATTCCTTTGATTCCATGAGGCCCTGCAGTGTCACACTTGATTCCGTGACGTTACAAAGAATCAGAATGGTCCCTTGATTTAAGGCCAACTGCACTTGGGGCTGCATTAGGGGGAGTGTGGGAACCCAGACAAGGCACCCAGACCCCCCTGCACTCAGCCCTGGGGTCACCACATCTGGACTGGTCTGTCTGTCCGTGAGGTTCCCCATTCTGGAGGAATGAGGAAGAACTGGAGAGGGTCTAGGGGAGATCTGAAAGGATGGAGCTTTTCTCCATATTGGAAATAGAATGAAATCTCCACAAAGAGTAGCATGGAAGGTTGGGACTGAAGGTAAGGAAAAAGAAATATCACTCAATGGGGACCCTTGTGATGCAAGAGGTCACCCAGAGGGACTCAGGATCATCCCATGGCTTTGTGTTTCAGGGAACAGCCAGAGCTGGTGCAGAGACATCAGGGAGGGTCTAGAAATGCTGCTGGGAGGGGGGTGGGAAAGCAGGAGGGGTGTGTGCAGCCTGCAAGGCCAGAGCAGCAGCAGGGCCAGGGCAGGACAGCCTGCAGGAGAGATGGCCAAGGGCTCTGGCAGGGCTGCAAGGCCCAAAGGCACCCAGGCCTTTGTCCCCTTGCCTCTGGCAGCTGCCTCTGCCACTCAGGCCACCACAAGCAACTTTCCTGGCAGGTTCTGCACTTGGTTTCTGCCTCGCCCCTCCCTCAGGAGCCTGGCAGGGGTTGCCCAGTGTTTGGCCTTTGTTGTTCGTCCCCCTCCCATCCCACTGTTATAAGTAATCAGAAAATAAATTTGCAGATCAAGTTGGAAATGGTTAATAAAGTTATAAGGTTATATTAAATGTTCAGGTTATATTAAATGTTCTGCTAAAATCACAAGTTCGAGTGTTGTGTAACAGATAACCACAATTTGTCATGCTGCAGACTAACTAACCACAACGCAATTATGATTTGTCATGTTGTCCTTTGCTGTTAAAAATGCCTATTCTAAGTATATTAATAGAACACAAAATGGAGACTGGTAGGGGGAGGTCGACCACAAGGATCGACTTGAGCAACCGTCGCTTCCAGTGGAAAATTCCATCATCACGGCCCATAGAGACTATTGACCACTGGACTATTGGCTGATACCCCTCAGCAACAGGACTACCCCGTGAAAAGAGGAACCAACCTGGAGCGAGCCCGCGAAAGAGGAACCTAACAGGACTTAGCCTGCGAAACCAGAGCCAATGGATGGATGATGTGACATTGGGGGGAGGAGGTTGCAAAGGGGTATTAGAAGTGCTGTTTGCTGTTCCCTTTTGTGGTCCGCGGCAGAAACAAAGAGGTTTCCTCCGGTCACCCGGCTAGCCATTTTGCTTATTTGTGGCTTTATTAAATTCCTTTTCCTTGCAACCTAAATTTTATAGCCTCTTTATCCATCACACCACTGCCCCCCAAAGAGCCCTGAGCCAGCCGGGAGGGACAGGATCTGCTGGGCCAGGGCCTGGGGCTCAGGCCTTGGCCTTTGTGCTCCACAAAACCAAGGCAGGCTTTGCTCAGCATTGCAGGGGCCTGCCCAGAGCCTTTGTCTGCCTGCACTCCTGGCCTCCAAGGAGCTGCTCCAAGGAGTCCCTGGGGAGGCTTTGTCAGTGCCTGCCCTCAGTGGGGCCCAGGAATGTTTCAAGGGACTTGGAGTTTGGCTTCTGACTTCTGGAGCAGCTGCTTCAATCTTCTCTCAGTATCTCAGCATCATGGGCTGGGCTGCAAACACACCGTGGGGCTCGTTAAAATCCAGAAATCCCTCAGGATCTCTTTGTCTTCCTTTAATTGTCTTCAAGGCAATTTCAAAACAAGTCTTCAAAGTTTGTACTTTTTCTGTTTCAATTTAAGGATGGATATTTTTTAGTTGAGAGAAGAGGTGATAGAGGTGTTCTCCAAGTGATCTTGATGCTGAGTGTCTCCTCAGGAGATCCAGACTGACCCTGTATCATCAACCTTGCTCCTCAACCCCCAACCTCACCAGTTCTGACATGGCCCATCTTGGACTGACAGCTGATGCAACTCCAAACACACTGTGGGACTCATTAAAACACTAAAAAACAAATTATTTCCCTTCCTTTAATTGTCTTCAAGTCTTCCAGACTTCTACAGCTAAATGGAGTTGTTTTGTAGTTTAGGTAAGGAGGAAGATTTTAAAGTGGAAGTCACAAAAAATATATATCTTTTGATGAAAGGCAATGATTTACACAGAGCCTTGGGATGCAAGAGGGTCAGGGCGAAGAGGATTTGGATCCAAAGATAAGGGGGCAAAAGAGACTCTTAGCACTTAATCAATTGAACAGTTATCAAGTGATTCAATAGCATTTGCCACAATTTTAACAGTGACTGAATTAGAGATTCACAACAACAACATTCCCACCACAGTCAATTCACACCCACACCCAGGCAGAGATGTGTGGACACATCAAGAGCTGGGTGTGGAAAGGTCCCTCTCCAAAAGTCTCCTTGTTGTCAGTGAAACTGACCACAAACCCTTTGTGTTTCCCACCAGACAAGGGTCACAGCTGGAGGAGTGTTTGTTGAGGGGGATCAGAATTGTCCTGGGCATCAGCGACGATCTTTGGAGTGTTGCAAACTGGAGGGTTCCCGAGCTGCGAGAGGCTGCCAGAGGTGTCCCACTGAGAGGGAGGTGCTGGGGAGCTGCCAGGGCCTCCCTCAGCCCCTCTGGTTGTGGGCTCCCAAGGTGAGTGGCTTTAGTTACCTGCTGAATTTCCATCCTGGTGTCAGGAATGACAGGAGTTTCCAAAATATTTGGGAATTGTACCCAAACTGTTCCATTTGGGTTGTGATTCAGGCAGGGAATGTTCCAAGGCTTTCATGGGATGACTGATTACCCTGTGTTCCCCAGCTGTTCCACTCTGGATTGTTCTCACCTTTATCATCCAGGAGCACCTGGTCCAGTCCAGGGACACTCCACCACACTCCTGGTCCAGTCCAGGGGCTCTTCATTGCTCAGCTGGTTTGGTCAAAGCTTGTCAGGAGCTCCTGAGATCATACTTAGAAGAAGGATGGGGACAGACTTAGTTGTAATAAGACAAGTGATAATGGTTTTCAACTAAAAAAGAGCAGATTTGAATGAGATATAAGGAAGAAATTTTTTACACTGAAGGTGGTGAAACACTGGCACAGGTCACCCAGAGAGGTCATAGATGTCCCACCTTTGGAAACATTCAAGGCCAGGTTAGAAACGGCTGTGAGAACCCTGATCTAGTTGAACATGTCCCTGTTCATTGCAGGGGGGTTGGACTAGATGACCTATAAAGGTCTCAGATGAAACAAACTATTTAGGATTCTATAGTTCTTTCCTACAGAGCCAAGGCTGACAAGGATCACCCAGGTTTCAGACCCAGCTGAGCATCCCCTTTGATGGCCCATCTGGCAGCTCTGCTAAAAAGCTGCTGCAAAGAACCTCCAGACCTAAAGGAGCTTTTGTGCTGGGCTCAGCTGTGGCTCTCAGGGGTAGAGGATTGGCTTTTGGCTGCCAAGTGCCCACCAAGGCTCTCTCTCACACTCCTCCTTCTCCACTCCCCTTGGTGCCTGCAGGGTTGTTTCTCCCACATTTCTCTCACTCCTCTCTGGGTTACAGCACCCTGGATTTTATCCTTTCTCCAAAGGGTTATCACAGAGGTGCCTCTGGAATTGCTTTTTGGCTCAGCTTTGGGCACTGGCTGGTCCATTTTGGAGCCACCTGAAACTGGCTCTCTCTGACACAGGGTCAACTCTTGGTCTCCTCTTCCCTAAGGGAAACCTGGAGCCCCCTCACTGCTACCAAACCTGATCCACAGAATCATTAAAGTGCCCAGGAATACAGGAGGTCATTGATTTTATTAATTTCTCAATCTGGTTAAACAAGACTTTGTCCTCTTCCTGTCCCTGACTGCAGGTTCTTTCTGTCAGAGCAGAGCTGGGCTGGACCTCAGCTGTGCTTTGCTCCAGAGCCTGCTGGGGTGGGGGCAGATGGCAATGGCAGAGGGACTGAGGTGCCCCAAGGAGAGCAAACCTTGCTGTCCCCAGGGCCAGAGAGACACAGGGCTGGGCTGGGCAGCCTGGCAGGACAGGGCTTTGCTGCCTGGGGGGTCTCTGCCACCGTGGAGGGCCTGGAGGCTTCAGGTGACTCTAATCTGCAGGAAGGACAAGGTGCTGATGGAAATGTCCTTGGCTTTGGACATCCTGTGATTCAGAAACACTGTGAAAATCACTGGTCTGTTCCTTGGCTGCAGCATCAAAGGGATGACTAAGGGTTATCAAGCATTGGAACAGAATGTCCAGGGAAGTGGTTGAGTCACCACAGAATCATAGAATTGTTAAGGTTGGAAAAGACTTCTGAGATCATGGAGTGCAACCATTAACCCAACACTGGCATCTTCACCACTAAACCATGTCCCCAAGTGCCACAGCTCAATGTTGTTTGAACACTTCCAGGGATGGTGACGGAAAGAGCCCAGGGTTGAGCTACAAGCTCAGCAAAGGGGTTTTACTTTGAAAAATAGAAAAGGCACCAAAAATTTCCACCCTCCAAATATTTGAAAAAGGCCTTCAGTTCTTTTAATACCTTTAGAGAGATAAAAGGGAGAAGACACTGCACACATTTTCTCAAGTGGTCAAATAACACACTTTTACTGGCAAACTTCAGAAAATAAGGGAGCTTGGCAGAAGGTTCTAGGGCAACATTCAACCAGAATAGAGCATTCCCCAAAGCATTGACTGATCACATGCCAACCCCTCCAAGTCAGCTGGATGGTTTATTGACAATGTGTCCCGAGGGGCGAGACCTCCGATGCCATAGAAACCCCTCCCCCTGGATTAGGAAACATTTGGAATTCAGGAGGTGTTCCAGTGGAGCATGAAAATGAACAGCAACTTTACTAAAGCAAAGAACCCAGCAGAACAAAGCAAGGCCCCAGCAGTCGCAGAGCCAAGGTCCCCCCATCCCTCTGTGCCCTGTGGCCGCTGAGG
>NW_020922160.1:0-3247 GCF_003984885.1 Neopelma chrysocephalum
AGGTGTGATGTCGTAGGGCGGGTGTGATGTCACAGGGGAGGACGGGATGTCACCAGAAGGATATGATGTAACAGGAAGGATGTGATGTCACATGGAGGATGTGATATCACAGGAATGCTATGATATCACAGGAGAGATGTTATGTCATATGATGAACGTGAAGTCATAGAGGAGCTTTGATGCCACAACAAGGATGTGATATCACAGGAGAGGTGTGATATCACAAGGGAGCTGTGATGTCATATGATGGATGTGACATCATAAGGGAGCTGTGATGTCACGGGGAGGATGTGATGTCACGGGGGGACGTGACCTCACAGGGATGATATGATACACAGGTAGGTGTGATGTCAGAGGGGAGGACGTAACGTCCCAGGAAGGATGTGATATCCCAGGGATGATATGACATCACAGGGAAGTGTGATGTCACAAGAAGAATGTGATCTCACAGGGGAGGACTTGACATCCCAGGGATGATATGACATCAGAGGAGAGATGTGATATCACAGTATGGATGTGATGTCACAGGGGAGCTGTGATGTCATGGAGAGGATGTGATGTCATGGGGGGTGTGATGTCGTAGGTCAGGTGTGATGTCATAGGGGAGGATGTGATGTCACCAGAAGGATGTGATGTGAGAGATAGGTTATGATGTCAGAGGGGAGATATGATGTCACAGGAAGGATGTGATGTCATATGATGGATGTGATATCATAGAGGATATGCGATGTCACAGGAAAGGTGTGTTTCATAGGGGAGATGTGATGTCACAGGGAGGATGTGATGTCACAGGGGAGGACATGATGTCATCAGAAAGATGTGATGTCATCAGAAGGATGTGATGTCATATGATGGATATGACATCATAGGAGATATGCAATGTCACACCTATCCTGTAATACCATCAAATCCCTGTGATGTCATGTCCTTCCCCGTGACATCACATCATCCCTGTGACAATACATGTCCCCTATGACATCACATCTCCCCATGACATCACAGCTCACCTGTGACATCACATCCTTGCTGTGACATCACACCTCCCTTGTGATATCACATCCTTGTTGTCACATCAAGGCTCCTCTATGACATCACATCCATCATATGACATCACAACTCCCCTATGACATCACATCCACTGACATTCAGATCCATCACAAGGTTGGGGGGGTGTGTGAGACAGGCAGAAGCACAAATGCCTGCACAGCCCAGAGCAGTCAGTGTGGTGCTGGGCTTGCTGCTGCAGAGACCCCCAGGGAACAAACCCAGGGAGGAGTTTAGGGGGGGGCCCTAAGGAGGACACTTGCCTTATTATTGCTTATTATTTGTAATATCTTATAGATCTATCATACAACAGCTAAGGATGGATTCTATAGAATATGTGCCATATATATTTGTGTTGGGTCTGGCTGAGCTGCAGTTCAGTTCCCCACAGCAGTCCTCCCAGTGCTGGGCTTGGCATTGGCAGGTGGAAGGGGGTTGAGAACACACCCGTGTTTTGGCCACTGCTGAGCACAGCACCAACACTGGGACATTCCTTCCTTAGCTTTGTCCCCTCTCCTGCTGGGAAGGGGAGTGATAGAGCAGCTGGGAGGGCACTTGGTGTCCAGCCAAGGTCAACCCACCACACACCTGAACACTTCCAGAGACTCCACCACCTCCCTGGGCTACTTGTTCCAATGCCGAAAACTCTCTCAGTGGAAAAAGGGTTTTTGAATATATAATATTAACCTTGCCCAAAGCGATTTAAGGCCATTCCCTCACAACCTTTCATTATAGCCTTGACAGAAAACACCAACCCTCACCCCACTAAAACCTCCTTTCAGGTCATTGTAGAGAGCAATGAGGTCCCCTCCTGAGCCTCCCCTTCTCCAGGTTCAACAAGCCCAATTCCCTCAGCCGTCCCTCAGCAGACATGTTTTCCAGAGCCTTCCCCAGCTCCATTCCCTTCTCTGGACACGCTCCAGCCCCTCAAGGGCCTTTTTGCACTCAGGGGCCAGAACTGGACACAGCACTCGAGGTGGGGCCTCAGCAGTGCCCAGCACAGAGGGGCAATCAGTTCTCTGCTCCTGCTGGCCACACTCTTCTCCACAAAGGCCACGATGCCCTTGGCCTTCTTGCCCCCCTGGGCACACTCTGCCTCAGATCCAGGCGCTGTCAAGCAGCACCCCCAAGTCCCTTCCTGCTGAGCAGCTCTCCAGCCCCTCTGCCCCCAGCCTGGAGCATTCCAGGGGGTTGTTGGGACCCAAGGGCAGGCCCTGACACTTGGCCTTATTGATCCAGCCTGTCCAGATCCCAGAGCTGGAGGCAGCTCTGCAGGTGGGGCAGCATTACAACCACATATGTTCCAGCAAGGACATGGTGGAACCTCATGGAATTAAGGACCATTATGACACTGCAGGGCCTTCTGGAGCCAAAGGAGCTCTGGGACACTGGGCAATCTCATGGAATCAAGGCAGCACTGTCACCCTGGGAAAACTCCTGGAATTCAGGGCCCATTGTGACACTGCAGTTCCCCATGGAACAAAAGGAACCCTGGGACGCTGCGGAAACTCATGGAACCAAGGGACCATTGTGACATTGAGGGGGCTGATGGAATCCATGGAAGCCATTGAGAAAATCCAGCACCTCATGAAATCAAAGGAATTCTGGGACACTGTCGAGCCTCCAGGAACCAAGGGTTCCTGCTGACATGTGTGTCCTCCTGGGACCAAGGGAGCCCTGAGATATTTCTGAACCTCCCAGAATCCAGGGGCCATTGGGACCCTGCAGAACCTCCTGGATTCAAGTGGTCCTTGTGAAACTGCAGGCCCTCCTGGAACCCAAGGATTCCTGGAACACTGCAGAGCTCACAGAACCAAGGGGCCACTGTCCCACTGCAGCTACTTCTGAAGCACAAGGGACCCTGGGACAATGGGAAATCTCTGAGAATCCAAAGGGCATTTTGGGACTGCAGGGCCTCATGGAACTAAAGGAACCTTTGGAGACTGTGGAAGCTCATTGAATCCAGGGTCCACTGTGACATGTGGGGCCTCTTTGAACCAAAGGAACCCTGAGAATTTTTGGTGGGAACAAGTTAAGGTAGCAGCAGCTGCTCTCAGTTAATCAGGATCCAAAAGGAGTGTTTTGGCCTTGACTGGTGTTTTCCATCCAGAGAGTGCTGTTTGCCAAAGTGGAAACCACTTGGAACGCTCTGCATGGTAGCCTGTGTTTTTCTCTGGTGGCTGAACACAGCCAGCACATGAGG
>NW_020922161.1:0-1739 GCF_003984885.1 Neopelma chrysocephalum
AATTCATCGCAGCCGTGTCCATTAACTAGCAGTAGGAAATCAATGGCTGCTCTATTCTGTAAGGTGGCTTTTTTGATCAGCTGGGAATCTAGTAGGAGGTCCTCTAGTGCTGCGCTAGTCGCATTAGCTTCCTTGGCTAACCAACATCCCATTTTCGTGAGCAGATCTAAGGCATGTGTTGTGCCAATGGCTGGAATTACTATGCCTCCCCAGAGATTCCCGCTGTGTGACCAAAAGTGGAGGTCAGAATCACAATTTTCAGTGAATTGTTGTAAATTTTGAGATTTGAAAAGGGGATGTTGCTTATCCAGGGGGTGAGGGGCTGTGTTTGTGAGTGGTTTTTTGCTTCTTTTGAATCACCGGACTGCAGGTAAGTCCAGTCTCTTCGAATGAGTGGCAATTGTTTTAGGGGGGCTAATGGCTAATGACTGAATTATCTTTGCGGGATTATAGAGTGATATCTGGCCTAATGTGCAAGGTCCCCCTACCGCTCCTTTAGGGATTGATTTCCACACCCGAAGTCCACAGATGAGGAACACTCCCTTGGGGAGGGCAAAGGGTAGTGGGGGGGTTTCAATTTTTTCTTTGCACCAGAATTCAAAGTTAGAATATGCTCCATCGGATGTTACATTAAACTGATTTTCACCTCTTCCCTCTGTTTTCATATTGAAATAGAAACAGTGGAATGAGGGGAGGGTACCCAAAATTTGTAACTCTTCAGGGTAACCATCTAGATATTGTGGATCTGACTCGGCTTTTGGGGGTTGTGGGAGACAGGACACAATTTGGTTTCCAATTTTTTCCGGATCATTGCACAGAGGGGAATATTGATTTTTAAATCCTGTCCATTTTTGAGGGGACCAGGGAACTGCTACTAAACATGTTTTTAATGGGTTAGAAGGGTCTGAGACAGAAAGACACAAGGAATCAACGTCTAAAGACTTAGCTAGGGAAGTCCACATGTTTCCAGAGTCTGCAACCACCCAATCTGGCAGTGGAGGATTTGTAGGAGAAGGCTGACTCGATGAGATGACAGGATGGCTTAAGATGGCAAGAATAATGGAGATCATGATGGTGCTTGGTCGCCGTTATGCAATCTCACTAGACGAGAAGGAACCCACTTCGGACCGGAACCTGTGGAAACACAAGCATGCCCTCTTCCCCAAGTGATAAGAGGAACAGGGCCAACCCATTCACCTGTTATTACATCTTTATAAATAACTCTGGCATCAGTTCAGACTTGATTCCGGTGTGAATTGAAATGCCTTTCTATGGGTGAGGTGTCCTGCTCTAATCTATTTAGGAAGTTGATGACGTACAATGCCTTATTTAGCTTCTCTTGGGGTGTGAGCCCGATGGTTGTGTTTTGTTGTTTGGTTAACATGTTTTTTAGCGTTTGGTGGGCACGTTCTACTATAGCTTGACTAGTCGGGGAATGGGGAATGCCTGTGACATGTGTAATTCCCCACATATTAAAAAATTCTTTTAATGATTGAGAGGTGTATGCTGGGCCATTGTCAGTTTTCACGGTTTTGGGGATGCCAAGAATTGATATTGCAGACATGAAGTGTTTTTTGACATCTCGAGCCTTTTCTCCTGAGTGAGCTGTTGCTGCAATAGCACCAGAACATGTGTCGATAGACACATGAATGTACCTAAATTTCCCGAATAGTGCATAATGTGTTATGTCTGATTGCCAAATGTCTAGTGGGTTAATTCCACGAGGATTTACTTCCTCC
>NW_020922162.1:0-1947 GCF_003984885.1 Neopelma chrysocephalum
GGCTCTCCCAGATCACTCCGGGACATCCCAGTTCACTCCAGGGTGTCCCAGTTCACTCTGGGTTGTTCTGGATCGCTCCAGGGTGTCCCAGAACATTCCAGATCACTCAAGGGCATCCCAGATCTCTCCGGGCTCTCCCAGATCACTCCAGGACATCCCAGTTCACTCCAGGGTGTCCCAGTTCACTCTGGGCTCTCCCAGATCACTCCAGGACATCCCAGTTCGCTCTGGGCTCTCCCAGATCACTCCAAGATGTCCCAGCTCATCCCAGATCTCTCCAGGCTCTCCCAGATCACTCCAGGACATCCCAGATCACTCCAGGACATCCCAGATATCTCCAAGCTCTCCCAGATCACTCCAGGGTGTCCCAGTTCACTCCAGGACATCCCAGTTTGCTCTGGGCTCTCCCAGATCTCTCCAGGACATCCCAGTTCACTCTGGGCTCTCCCAGTTCACTCCGGGACATCCCAGTTCACTCCGGGACATCCCAGTTCACTCTGGGCTCTCCCAGATCTCTCCAGGTTCTCCCAGTTCGCTCCAGGACATCCCAGATCTCTCCAGGCTCTCCCACCTGTCTCCAGAGCATCCCAGCTCATCCCATCCATCCCAGCTCATCCCATCTCTCTCCAGAGCGTCCGGGGCCATCCCGTTTTTTCCCCCCCTTCCCCATCCCTAGAGCTGCCCGTGCCGGGCCTCGTATCGGGCGAGGATGGCTCGGAACCTCTGGAGCTCCCGTCGCGCCGCCGCCACCTCGAGCCGCAGCGCCGCGTTCTCGCGCTCCAGGAAAGCCGCCCGCACCGAGATCTGGTTCTCCTTCAGCCGCCGAGCGTCGCGGGAGCGCTTGGCCGCCGCGTTGTTGCGGGAGCGGCGGCTCCAGTACTTCTCGTCCTGGGAGAGGGGGGACAGACGGACAGATATCTCAGGGACAGACAGACTGACAGCTCAGGGACAGCCCCGGGATTTGGGGTGTTGTTACGGAAGCGGCGGCTCCAGGACTTCTCGTCCTGGGAGAGGGGGACAAACGGACAGGTCAGGGACAGACAGAGAGCTCGGGGACAGACGGACACCTCAGGGACACAGGGGACACCTCAGGGACAGACAGACAGGTCAGGGACACAGGGACGGCTCAGGGACAGACGGACACAGCTCAGGGACACAGGGATGGACACACAGACACCTCAGGGACGCACGGACAGCTCAGGGACACAGAGACCCCCCCAGGGAGCCCCTGGGATCCCCCTGGATCCCCCCTATTCCTGCCCCCTCCCCCCCAAGACTTTAGGGATTCCCTCCCTGCCCCCTCCCCCCTAATTTTTGGGGTGTCCCCCCCTAATTTTTTTACCCCCTTCCCATAATTTTTGGGGTGCCCCCCCCATAATTTTTGGGGTGTCCCCCCTCAATTTTTGGGGTGTCCCCCCATAATTTTTGGGGTGTCCCCTCCTAATTTTTTTGCCCCCCCAACATAATTTTTGGGGTGTCCCTCCCCCTAATTTTTGGGGTGCCCCCCCCAATTTTTTTACCCCCTTCCCATACTTTTTAGGGTTCCTCCCCTCATTTTCGGGGTGTCCCCTCCCCCTAATTTTTGGGGTGCCCCTCCCCCTAATTTTTTTGCCCCTCCCCTCAATTTTTGGGATGCCCCACCCATAATTTTTGGGGTGCCCCCCCTCAATTTTTGGTGCCCCCCCCCTCGCACCTTCTGCTCCTCGGGCACATGAACCTTCCTGGCCTTCCTGGCGATGGGTTGGGGTCTCAGCTCGTCCTGGGAGAATCGGAGCCGCCGCGGGTCGAAGGGGCCCCCCCCGGGCCCCCCCCCACCCCCAGGACCCCCCTCGAGCTCCGCCTCCAGCAGCGGGGGGGGGGGTTGGGGGGGCGACGAGGGGGGAGGGGCCCGGGGGGGGCCGGGGGCTGCGGGGGGAAGGGGGAGGGGGGGGTTAGAGCGGGGGGGGG
>NW_020922163.1:0-2003 GCF_003984885.1 Neopelma chrysocephalum
TAATGGGAACACCTTTGTCACCCCTCCTGTCCCCTGAGGGTCCCACGGGGTCCCACTGTCACCCACCCATCCCCTGGGGACCCCACTGTCACACCCCCCCCCATCCCCTGGGGGTCCCACGGGGTCCCATCTTCCCCCATCCCGGGGGTCCCTGGGGTCCCAGTCCATCCCCACCCATCCTCTGGGGGTCCCACGGGGTCCTGGGGGTCCCATCGTTGCCCATCCCGGGGGTCCCATCGTCCCCCATCCCGGGGGTCCCGGGGGTCCCAGTCCATCCCCCCCCATCTCCCGGGGGTCCCATCGTCCCCCATCCCGGGGGGGTCCCGGGGGTCCCCCTCCATCCCCCCTCCCCATCCCCTTGGGGTGGTCCCCGTTTTTGGGGTTGGGGGGGGGGGGGTCCCACGCACCCTCGAGGGTGAATCGGAAGAGCAGCGGGTGGGGGTCGATGGTCAGGGCCCCCCCGGGGGTCCCGCGCACGCGGCCCCGCAGGGACTCGGCGAAATCCCGGGACACGGAATCCAGGAGGGGCAGGAACTTGCGGGCCCCCGCCGGGGACAGCACGGCCCGGTTCAGGGCCAGCCGGTCCGAGCGCCACGCGGGGCCGTTCCTGCCCGAATTTACCCCAAAAACGGGGTTAGGGGAGGCCAGGGACAGACCGAGCCCCACGCGGGGCCGTTCCTGCCCCAAATCACCCCAAAAACGGGGTCGGGGGGTCAGGGACAGTAGGGGACAGGCAGTTCGAGCCCCACACGGGGCCGTTCCTGCCCCGGGACACCCCAAAAACGGGGTCAGAGGGTGTCCGGGGGGGGACATCGGGTCAGGGACAGGGCAGGGACAGGGGGTCGCAGCAACACGTGGGGCCGTTCCTGTCCGAAATCACCCCAAAAACGGGGTCTGGGGGGTGAGGGGGAGCCAGGGCCAGGGGGTCTGAGCCCCATGCGGGGCTGTTCCTGCCCCAAATCACCCCAAAAACGGGCTCAGGGGGATCCAGGGACAGACCGAGCCCCACACAGGGCCGTTCCTGCCACAAATCACCCCAAAAACGGGGTCGGGGGGTCAGGGACAGTCGGGGACAGATAGTTCGAGCCCCACGCGGGGCCGTTCCTGCCCCGGGACACCCCAAAAACGGGGTCAGGGGGTGTTAGGGGGAGCCAGGGACAGACGGTCCGAGCGCCACACGGGGCTGTTCCTGCCCCAAATCACCCCAAAAACGGGCTCAGGGGGAGCCAGGGACAGACCAAGCCCCAGGCGGGGCCGTTCCTGCCCCAAATCACCCCAAAAACAGGGTCAGGGGGGGTCAGGGGGAGCCAGGGACAGACAGTTTGAGCCCCCCAAGGGGCCGTTCCTGCCCCAAATCACCCCAAAAACGGACTCAGGGGGTGTCGGGAGGGGGGACATCGGGCCAGGGACAGGGCAGGGACAGGGGGTCCCAGCACCACGTGGGGCTGTTCCTCCCCCCAATCACCCCAAGAAAGGGGTTCAGGGGGAGCCAGGGACAGACAGTTCGAGCCCCACGTGGGGCTGTTCCTGCCCCAAAACACCCCAAAAACGGGCTAAGGGGGGTCGGGGGGGGACATTGGGTCAGAGACAGGGCAGGGACAGGGGGTCCGAGCCCCACACGGGGCCGTTTCTGCCCCAAATCACCCCAAAAACGGGGTCAGGGGGTGAGGGGGAGCCAGGGACAGACAGTTCGAGCCCCACACGGGGCCGTTCCTGCCCCAAATCACCCCAAAAAAGGGGTTCAGGGGGAGCCAGGGACAGACAGTTCGAGACCCACGCGAGGCCGTTCCTGACCCAAATCACCCCAAAAACGGGCTCAGGGGGAGCCAGGGACAGACCGAGCCCCAGGCGGGGCCGTTCCTGCCCCAAATCACCCCAAAAACAGGGTCAGGGGGGGTCAGGGGGAGCCAGGGACAGACAGTTTGAGCCCCCCAAGGGGCCGTTCCTGCCCCGGGACACCCCAAAAACGGGGTCAGAGGGTGTCCGGGGGGGGACATCGGGTC
>NW_020922164.1:0-320 GCF_003984885.1 Neopelma chrysocephalum
CTTTCCACTTTGCTCTCCAGGATGTGCCCAACACAACGCCCTGCAGAGGAAAACAGCAGTGACCAGCACAAGGGTGGGAGTGCTCAGGGTGGGGGCACCCAGCAGTGCCCTGGCACAGCCAGCGCCGCTCCCAGCACTGGCCTCTCACCCCAGGCCATTGGGCTTGTTCTTCCCTCCAAGGAGGGACATCCAATGACCAGCTCAGGAGTCCATGTTTGCACTGCATGGACAAGACATGCCCATGTGTCACAGCTTGGGGCTGGGGGGGTGGAAGGCTTAGACAAAGTTGATGGCAGAAGCCGTCTCGTTGAGCTACGAGG
>NW_020922165.1:0-1428 GCF_003984885.1 Neopelma chrysocephalum
TACGCCGCTAAGATTTCCTTCTCCACAGGGGTGTAATTGGCCTCAGAACCTCTGTAGCTTCGGCTCCAGAAACCCAGTGGTCGCCCTCGTGTCTCGCCAGGCACCTTTTGCCAGAGGCTCCAGGAGGGACCTTTATCTCCAGCTGCAGTGTAGAGCACATTCTTTACATCTGGTCCCGATCTGACTGGTCCAAGAGCCACAGCATGTGCAATCTCTTGCTTGATCTGCCTGAAAGCATGTTGTTGTTCAGGATCCCACTGGAAGTTGTTCTTTTTTACCGGTCACAAAGTAAAGAGGGCTCACAATCTGGCTGTACTCTGGGATGTGCATCCTCCAGAAGCCTATGGCTCCCAGAAAAGCTGGGGTCTCTTTCTTGTTTGTTGGTGGAGCCATTGCTACAATCTTGCTGATTCCATCTGTTGGTACCTCGTGTCGTCCATCTTGCCATTTCACCCCTAGGAACTGGATCTCTCTGGCAGATCCCTTGACCTTACTCTTCTTGATGGTGAAACCAGCCTTGAGGAGAACCTGGATAATCTTCTGTCCTTTCTCAAAAACTTCTTCTGCTGTGTCCCCCCATACAATGATGTCACCGATGTACTGGATGTGTTCTGGAGCCTTACCCTTCTCTAGTGTGGCCTGAATCAGTCCATGGCAGATGGTTGGACTGTGCTTCCCCCCTGGGGCAGTCGATTCCAGGTGTATTGAACACCCCTCCAGGTGAAAGCAAACTATGGCTGCACTCTGCCGCTAAGGGGATGGAGAAGAACGCGTTGGCAATGTTGATGGTGGCGTACAGCTTTGCCGTCATCGCCCAGTATGGACCAGTATGGACCAGTATGGACCAGTATGGACCAGTATGGGGGCTGTGGAGAGAGACGGAGTGTTAGGGACCAGTACGGACCAGTATAGACCAGTATGGACCAGTATAGACCAGTATGGACCAGTATGGAGCAGTACAGAGCAGTACGGACCAGTATGGACCACTATGGTCCAGTACAGACCAGTATGGACCAGTATAGACTAGTATGGAGCAGTACGGACCAGTATGGGGGCTGGGGAGAGAGAGGGGGCATTAAGGACCAGTATGGACCAGTATGGACCAGTATGGACCAGTATGGCCTGGTGTGGGGGCTGTGGAGAGAGAGGGGGTGTTAGGGACCAGTATGGACCAGTATGGACCAGTACGGACCAGTATGGACCAGTAGGGATCAGTATGGACTGGTGTGGAGCTGTGGGGAGAGAGGGGGCTTAGGGACCAGTATGGACCAGTATGGACCAGTACGGACCAGTATAGACTAGTACAGAGCAGTACAGACCAGTATGGACCAGTATCGACCAGTACGGACTAGTACGGACCAGTATGGACCGGTACAGACCGGTATGGACCAGTATGGACCAGTATGGACTGGTGTGGGGGCTGTGGGG
>NW_020922166.1:0-1209 GCF_003984885.1 Neopelma chrysocephalum
CCCCCCTGTGTCACCCTGTGTCACCCTGTCACCCCCACACCCCCCAGACCAGGCACGACCTGCTCAGATGTGTCACACTGAAACGGCCTCGGCCCAGTCAGTGCCACCCCCTGTGTCACCCTGTGTCATGTGTGTCACCCCTGTCACCCCCCTGTGTCACCCTGTGTCACCCTGTCACCCCCACACCCCCCTGACCAGGCATGACCTGCTGTGCTGTGTCACCCTCAAACGGCCTCGGCCTGGTCAGTGCCACCCTTGTCACCCTTGTCACCCTGTGTCACCCACACCCCCTCCTGTGTCACCCTGTGTCACGTGTGTCACCCCTGTCACCTCCCTGTGTCGCCCACACCCCCTCCTGCCTCATCCCTGTGTCACCCCAGTGCCCCCCTTTATCACCCCCCATCTCTCTTGTGCCACCCCTTTGTGTCCCCCATCCTGTCCCCCCGTGTCACCTCCGTGTCCCCTCAGTGTCACCTCTTCGTGTCACCCCGTGTCCCTCGGGGTCTCTCGGGGGGTCTTGGGGTGTCCCCACAGTGTCCCTTCCCCTGTGTTTCCCCCCCCATGTCCCCCCATGTCCCAGGGGTCTCACGGGGGTCTCACGGGGGTCTCTCCTGTCCCCCCATGTCCTCCCATGTCCCGGGGGTCTCACAGGGGTCTCTCGTGTCCCCACAGTGTCCCCTGAGCGCATCCCCTGCGGCCCCACCTTGGGGGGGCCCTGCCCGAGCCCCCCCCGGCCCCACCCCGAGCACTGGGAGACAGGTGAGACCTGGGGGGGCTTTGGGGGGGCTTTGGGGGGCTCCTGGGGGGGCTCCTGGGGGAGCTGGGGGTCCCAGTGGGGTCCCTGGAGGTCCCTCGGGGTCTCTGTGGGGTCCTGGGAGTCCCTGGGGGTCCCTGGAGGTCCCTGGGGGTCCCTGAGGGTCCCTGGGGGTCACTGTGGGGTCCTGGGGGTCCCTGGGGGTCCCTTGGGGTCACTGTGGGGTCACTGGGTGCTTGGGGGGTCCCTGAGGGTCCCAGTGGGTTCCCTGGAGGTCTGTGGGGTCCTGGGGGTCTCCAAGAGGGTCCCAGTAAATCCCAGTGGGCCCCTGGAGGTTCCTCGGGGTCACTGTGGGGTCAGTGGGTGCTTGGGGGGTCCCTGAGGGTCTCAGTGGGTTCCTGGAGGTCTGTGGGGTCCTGGGGGTCTCCAAGAGGGTCCCAGTAAATCCCAGTGGG
>NW_020922167.1:0-15260 GCF_003984885.1 Neopelma chrysocephalum
TATGTGGTAACACAGTGAAGGAAGGATATGGTCAGGCTGGATAGTGGGGTTCCTTTACAGTGATGGGGGTCCCGGCCAGGCTGGGGCCTTGATAGGCACCCCAGCCTTGGATGAGTGGGGGGGTTGGTTGGTTGCTTTGTTTGTCTGTTTGGTTTTGGCTCACCTGTGGCTTCTGCACAGCTGCGGCATGTTCTAGATGTATCTGCTTTGCTCTGTTGCGTCCTGAAGGGGTGGACAGGGCGGGGGTTGTTCCTGGGTGTCTCCTTGAGATTGTGTATAGTTAGGTGATAGTGGGGTGGGAAGTGAGGGACTTGCCCAGATCGCTCTGACAGGCACAGACCATGTGTGCCCCTATGTGGTTGCGAGCTATGCTGGCCATGGTACATGCCATCGGTAGGGTCACCCATGCCAGACAGGTCAAAACCGTAGGGTCAGATACATTACATTCTTGGGCAGGATGAGCTCGTTAGCCTTCTGGCAATCATCCTAGGAGAAGGACAACTCTAATCTCAAACCCGGGCAGATGGAGCTCGCTTAGCCCTGTAAGGCCATCCATCTAAGAGAAGGTCACTCTAATCAAACCTACGTCCTGAGGACCTCGCTGCCACCGTCCAAGCTCGCTCGGCCCTGGCAGATGAGCCTCAGGATTAAAGGGTGGGTTCAGTTCCGCGCATACTGCATCTCACCTAAAAAAATCCATTGCGCAGGCTTGAAGGCTTTACCCACATGCAAAAAGTCCTGCAGCGACGGGCGAGGGTTGAAACGGTAGGTGAAAGATGCACTGGGAGCCGCAGACTCAACCCTGCATGCAGGCGGTTCAGGATATTGGTCATTTGAGACTGACGGAGATGACAGTCTCTTGGGGCAGCACCCTGAACGACCAAGCAACCTTTTCAAGGACAGCACTGCTTGCTCCACTCGGAGAGGGGCCTAGAAAAGGTGGCCTAAACAAAGCTCATCTCCACCTTCACCCGGTTGGTTAACCGCAGACCAACGGGCATCTTCTTCCAATGCGGTCGCACAAAGAGCAAAAGACAAAGGCACACACCTGCCTTCAAAGGTGTACCTAAACTAACTCTAGCATGTTGGAACATCAGAACCATGCTCGATTCTGTGAATAGCGGACGTCCTGAGCGACGTTCTGCCCTAATTGCCCATGAACTGGCTCGTCTCAACATCGACATTGCTGGTCTCAGTGAAGTTCGCCTTCACGAGGAAGGCAGCCTCAGAGAACATGGTGCCGGTTACACACTCTTTTGGTCAGGTAAGCCCAGAACCGAAAAACACCTCTCAGGTGTCGGTTTCATGATCAAAAACTCTATTGTCCCTAAACTCGAAAATCTGCCGACAGGTCACTCTGACCGCATTATCTCCCTACGCCTTCCACTAAACAACAAGCATCACGTTGTCATCTTTAGTATATATGCCCCAACTCTCCAAGCTGACCCTGCTGAAAAAGATAAATTCTACACTGACCTGCGCTGCCTTACCCAAAAGGTGCCCGCAGATGATAAGATCATTATCCTTGGTGATTTCAACGCCAGAGTAGGTAAGAATTTTGAAGCTTGGAAAGGAGTATTAGGCAAGCATGGTATTGGACACTGCAATGATAATGGTCGACTTCTGCTAGAATTCTGTGCAGAGCAACAGTTTACCATAACTAATACTATCTTTCAGCAGAAAAATAGTCTGAAGACAACCTGGATGCACCCCAGGTCTAAGCATTGGCACCTCATTGATTATGTCTTGGTGCGTCGGAGAGATGTCCGCGATGTCCTCCACACCCGCGTGATGCCCAGCGCAGAATGCCAAGCAGACCATCGGCTTGTGCGCTGTAAACTCAACTTCATTCTCAAATTCAAACCCAAAAGGGGCAGTATCCCAAGGAGAAGACTTCAAGTTAATGATCTCCAATCAGCCACAGTAAGAGAAAGATTCCAGACAAATCTTCAAACCAGGCTCGAAAACCATCCCACAAATCCTGCAGATTCCTCTCCTGAAACAATTTGGCATCATATTAAAAGCTGCATCCTGCAATCCTCTGAAGAATCCTTAGGGTTCTCCCTCAAGAAGAACAAGGACTGGTTTGATGAAAACAATCAAGAAATCCAGGACTTGTTGAGGAAGAAGAGAACTGCCCACCAAGCACACCTTGCACTGCCATCCTGTCACGCAAGAAAAACAGCCTTTCGTCTTGCATGCAGCAAGCTCCAACAGAAACTCTGTGACATCCAGAACAAGTGGTGGACCGATCTAGCTGCAAAAACTCAACTATGTGCAGATACAGGGGATCACAAAGGATTCTATGAGGCCCTGAAAACAGCATACGGGCCTACGTACCAAGTCCAAAGCCCACTACTCAGTGCAGATGGTCAAACGCTTCTGACAGATAAAACCTCCATTCTGAATCGATGGTCTGAACACTTTCAGACTCTTTTCAGCACCAACCGTGTAGTACAAGACTCAGCAATTCAGTCCATCACACAACAACCGGTGAAATTCGAATTGGATACTGCCCCCACTTTAGGAGAAACCCTCAAGGCCATACAGCAGGTGAAAATTGGCAAGGCAGCTGGGGTTGATGGAATTCCACCCGAAGTCTGGAAACATGGGGGCCTTGCACTCCATGCTAAATTTCATGAGCTTGTGGTGCGCTGTTGGGAACTAGGCGAACTACCTTCAGACCTTCGTGATGCAGTCATCATCACCTTGTATAAGAAGAAAGGTACTAAATCTGACTGCTCAAATTACCGTGGTATTACTCTGCTCTCCATTGCTGGCAAAATCTTGGCAAGAATACTCCTGAACAGACTAATACCCGCTATAGCAGAAGAAATTCTACCTGAAAGTCAGTGTGGCTTCAGAGCCAACAGGAGCACCACAGACATGGTGTTTGTTCTCAGACAACTGCAAGAGAAGTGTAGGGAACAGAACAAAGGTCTCTATGTAACCTTTGTCGACCTCACCAAGGCTTTCGATACTGTGAGCAGAAAAGGTCTTTGGCAGATTTTGGAACGTTTAGGTTGTCCCCCCAAGTTCCTTAAAATGATGTGTCTGAGGTACAGGGGATGTACCGGGGCAGAGAGGCCCAAAGGAGCATGCGCCGAGGTTCACAGCCCCCATTGGGTAAAGGGGTCACATGGTTATGGGATATAAAACAGTGCGGGAAATTCAAATAAAGGCTCTTTGATTCCACCAGCTCCGGAGAGTGTGTAATTATTCCTTATCATATAAGGACAGCGTCAACGTGAACGCTACATCTGGCGACCCAGTGGGACCGAATCTACATTAGATGAGATATTTTAAAACCTGTACCAGGTACTATCGGTGGATTTCCGGTTATCATTTTAGTTTTATAAAGTGGGAGTCCTTTACCGAAAAAAACATAGACGTCTGTAAATGTTGCCTTGGGGGTAGTCCAAGGAACGAAGTTAGTGAGCTCAGAAAAAGATAGGTTAGTGCACGAAAAAAACGGAAGATTGAAGAAAGAAGAAATCGCCGAGAAATCGGAGCGTGCGGGCACCGGAGAAAGCGGAGAGGACCGAAAACAACATCACAGCGGTGAGTGAGCTGAAAGGCAGCCCGCGCGGCTAGGACTGATCCCCGACCGGCAGCGTGACCGCAGCCCGGACCCCCGAGCCGCGAGCCGCGCCGAAATCGCGGGGAAGCTTCTGCCGCGCCACCGCCGCCGCCGCAGCTGAAACAGCCACGCGGACCGGCGCCGCAGCTGCCCGCACCACCCCAGCCGCACCGCCCGGACCCCCGCATTGGCCGTCTGCCTAGCAGAAAGCCTCTCAGCTCCACGCCGCCCGCCGCTGCCGTACGCGCCTGCCTCATCCACCGGCCCCGCGCCCGCCTACAAGCCGCGCGAGGCCGGGGGAACCCCGCGCGACCGCGTTCCGCAGCACCCCGACTCTACCTCGCCTAACGAACCCCGCAGACCCTAAGCCGCCGCCGCGCCGAGGAGCAAGGACCGCCGCCGCTGGAGCCGACCCGCCGCCGCCGCCGGAGCCGACCTGCCGCAGCCGCGCCGAGGAGAAATACCCCACGCCCGTGCCGAGCCGCGACCTGCCGCAGCCGCGACCGCCCACGCCGAGAGGGACCGCAGCCGCCGCCGCAGCCGCCGCCGCGAGAAGCCCCGCAGTTCCAGCCGCGTCGCCGACCGAGCGCGCCGTGCCGCCGCCGCCGCTGAATCGGGGAAACCAGCTGACCAGAACCGGGAGTAGCCAGCCACCACACAAAGGAACTTCAGACCACGTGCGTTCAAGCGCCGAGACAAGGTAAAAATGGGAATTTTTTTCTCCACCACGCTTTCACAAAACACAGATGCACTGGAAATATTTCTCAGACCATACAATGTGCAAGCCACACGGGCAGAACTCACAGAGCTTGTACGCTTTACTCAGACAGCTGTCCCCGAACTGCAGCTGGCAAAAGCCCTACACATACCCATATGGGAGAAACTGGGGAAAGTCATAAAGCTCACAGCCGAGGGGGGAGACCCCCAAGCTATCAGAGCTTTCCCAGCGTGGCAGATAATAATGTCTGCACTGCACAGAGTCCACGAGTGCACCACACAAGCGTATAACACCGACACGCACCCCCCGAATAATACTGTTAACAACAGCCGCCCAACTTTTAGGCGTAGGGACACTAACGCCCAAAGTCCGGCGGGGGGGGGGAATGGGAAGCGTTCGCGATTTAAGCACGGAGTCAGAAGCCCAGAGCCGGAGGGACACGGGCCGTCGGGAGGGAACGGAGCCTGCGATGCGAGATCCCCATTCACGGGATAGCCGCACAGGGCTCCGTTACGGCGATCGGGAGGGTAACCCAGCAGATTTGCCCCCCCGTCCCGCGGATGACCGCAGCCCACGTGGACCCGAATGGGCGCCGCCATCTTGCCCATCAAGCGGCCGGGGAACTGACCCGTCTCTCCCGCCCCCTGCGCCGCCCCGCCCCA
Source organism: Neopelma chrysocephalum (assembly GCF_003984885.1). Taxonomy (NCBI): domain Eukaryota; kingdom Metazoa; phylum Chordata; class Aves; order Passeriformes; family Pipridae; genus Neopelma; species Neopelma chrysocephalum. Next base: position 4,961 of record NW_020922167.1, read on the forward strand.
CCCATAGGCGCGAGGGGGGAGGTAACTCTGCCCCCTCGCCACCTCCGACACCCGCCCACACCCCCTTACCGGGAACCGAGATAACCGGAGCCGCTGGGGGGGAGGAGTGGGGATGGGAGGAGGGGGACGAGCTAGCCATAGTTCCGTCGGGAAGGAGCGAGGTAGCAACTGGGGGAGGGTCGAATGATAGGTGGAGTTTGTGTCGAGAGGAGGCCATACGGGTGGGAGACTTGCAAGTGATTAATGCATGCCCAGTCATCATTGGTCCATGCGATAGCCGCCGGTTTGAACCTGTGCCGCATGAACTAACAAAGGAATTGAGGCAGATAATAAGGGAAACCGGCGCGTCTTCATCTAACACCCTGGCATTTCTAGACACGCTAAGCTCTACCTACCTTTTCATGCCACACGATTGGAAGACTATCTTAAAAATAAGTCTTACCAATACACAGTACAACGTGTGGCTGAACGACTTTCGGGAGAATTGCTCTGTGTATGCCACTGACCCACAAGCAGGTGTTACCACACACCAACTAACCGGGGAGGGTGATTATCGGTCAATAGATGCCCAATCTAGGTACAATAAGGAAGTGTACGAGGTGATAGCTAAGCACGCTATGAGAGCCATGAGAACACTTCCCACATCCGACCGAGACACTAATTTATCGTTCACACGAATAATGCAAGGCCCGACAGAACCATACTCCCAATTCTTGGACCGGCTGCAGTCTGCCCTAGATAGGCAGATTGAAAGTGACGAAGCCAGAGACATACTTTGCAGGAAACTGGCTTTCGAAAACGCGAACCCAGACTGTAAGAGAGCATTGCAGGCTCTTCCTAAACGGGAGAGCTGCAGCATTGCAGAGCTGGTTCGTGCCTGCCAAGGGGTCGGCTCAGTGGGACACCAAACTGACTTGTTAGCAGTAGCCTTGAGTGCTCAGCTGAGAATGCAGGAGGGAGCCAGACCCAGGAGTGGTTGTTACACTTGCGGTGCACCCGACCACTTCCAAAGAGAGTGTCCCAGGAGACCCGTACAAGCAGCCCCCCGTAGGCGCCCAAAAGCAAGGAAGGTGCCAAAAAACGGGAGACGAGGGGCGTTGTCGCACGCCCCGCTACAACAAACATATGCGACACAAGGGAACAGGCCGGCAATCTGTGCCCCCCCACCCCTGCCAGCGCTTTGTGCCCCTCCACCGCAGCCAGCGCTGGGCTGGATCTATCCAACCGAGACTCTGTCTTCATAACATCCACAGAGGTAGTGCTAATTCCAACTGGGATTTGGGGTCCCCTCAACCCAGGAGTGCATGCACTATTGATTGGAAGGTCCTCCACTACACGAATGGGTTTGTTTGTGCTGCCGGGAGTGATAGACTCAGACTCTCATACTGAGATTCAGATCATGGCCTGGACCCCTTCACCCCCCTGTTTCATCCCAAAGGGACAGAAAATTGCCCAACTAGTCCCCTTCTACAGTGCGTCACCTGCAGGGGAGGGGGAGCGGGGTTCAGGGGCTTTCGGTAGCACAGGAACACCACAAGTTTACTGGGAAACAGCCATTACATCCACACAGCCGCTCATGACATGCCAGGTGAATGGGCATCGATTTACAGGCCTTGTGGATTCAGGAGCCGATGTTTCCATCATAAAGAACTCCGAGTGGCCACTTAACTGGCCCACTGTTTGCCCAGCTGCAACCATTCAGGGGGTGGGAGGAACACAAAGGCCCAGACAGAATGCCCAAGTACTCACTGTCCTGGGCCCGGAAGGACAGTCTGCCAAGATAGCTCCTTTTGTTGCCCCCATTCCTTGTACACTGTGGGGAAGAGATGTTCTTGGGCAGTTTGGCACAGTGATGCAAATTTCTCCTGCAAACAGCCAGGTTTTTCAATAGGGGCCATTGGTCAGCCGTCCCAAACACCCATTAAGCTGGTCTGGAAAAGTGAGCAGCCAGTCTGGGTGGACCAATGGCCTATGAAAAAGGAACGGCTGGAGCAATTAACAAAGCTTGCACAGGAGCAACTAGAAGCAGGACATATTGTGCCCACAACTAGCCCCTGGAACACTCCTGTCTTTTGCATTCCCAAGAAAAGTGGGAAATGGAGAATGCTGCAAGACTTAAGGGCAGTAAACGCAGTCATAGAGCCCATGGGAGCATTGCAGTCAGGACTGCCTTCACCCTCTATGCTCCCAGCGGACTGGCCTCTAATGGTAATTGATTTAAAGGACTGCTTTTTTACCATCTTCCTTCACCCTGAGGATGCGCCAAGGTTTGCTTTTTCCATCCCGGCCTTGAACAATGCACAACCTATGCAAAGGTACCATTGGGTTGTTCTCCCTCAGGGCATGAGGAATAGTCCTACGATATGTCAGACAGTGGTGTCAAACGCTATTCATCCCATCAGAAAGCGTTTCCCCTCTGCCATCATCTATCACTACATAGATGATATTTTAATTACCACGGCCACAGAAAATGAACTGGAAGCTGTTGTTACTGCTCTAAAACATGCTATCCAAGAAGCAGGGTTACAGGTCGCGCCAGAAAAGATCCAGCGATCGCAGCCCTGGACATACCTTGGATGGAGGATCACGCAGCAGGAAATCTCCCCACAGCCACTGCAGCTCGAGGTAAAAAACATTTTAACTTTACACGAGTTGCAAAAACTCTTGGGGGCTATCAACTGGTTGAGGCCTGTTTTAGGCCTAACCACAGAGGAGCTACACTCTTTGTTTGAGCTGCTAAAAGGGGACTCCACTCTAACGTCTAATAGAGCTCTGACTGCAGAGGCCAGACAGGCGTTAGACATTTGTGCCAGGGCAATAGAAAGCAGGCAATGCAGAAGGAGAAATCCTGAACTGCAAAGTTGCCTGGCCCTCGTTCCCAGCAGGTATCAGCCATTTGCAGTTTTGTTCCAGTGGGATCAGACTGAAAAAGACCCACTGCGAATTCTAGAGTGGCTGTTTCTGCCCCATACACCACCTAAAACTGTGTGGACTGCTAATGAGATGTTTGCAAAGCTTGTCATTAAAGGCAGAGCAAGACTGCAGGAACTGGACGGAAGGGACCTTGTTACCATCTACATTCCAGCTACGAAGGACAATTTGGATTGGATGCTGGCTGAGGACATGGGATTCCAAGCTGCCTTGTCAGGCTTTGACGGTGATGTTTCCATTCATCTCCCTAAACACAGATTGTGGGCAGAAATAGGTAATTTACCTTTAAAAGCCACAACCAGATGCAAACATGAACCAGTAGAAGGCCTTACGGTCTTCACAGATGCATCTGGGAGAACACGAAAAGCTGCAGTGACTTGGGTAAACCCCGATACCGGACAATGGGAACAGGAGGTGCAGACCAGGAACCAAGGTTCTGTACAGGTTCTGGAACTGGCTGCCATCCGTATTGCCCTGGAGAAATTTTTTGAGCAACCTGTTAATGTTGTTACTGATTCTTGTTATGCTGCAGGTTTAGTATCGCGCCTTGAAAGTTCGTTTCTTCGAGAGGTTTCTAACCCCCATTTGTTGCTTGAAATGCGTTCCATTTGGTTTCTTGTTAATCACAGGAGGTTTGATTTCTATATTATGCACATAAGGTCACACACCGACATGCCAGGACCCATAGCTGACGGGAACAGGAAAGCTGACAGAGCAGCAATGTTTAACACCGTACCCAGAGTCTTAGAGCAAGCAAAATTGTCTCACTCATTTTTCCATCAGAATGCTCACTCTCTAAAAAGACAATTCCAAATAACAACCAATCAGGCTCGAGACATCATCCTGTCATGCCCAGACTGTCAAAAAATCACACCCATGCCGTCTCAGGAAGGCGTTAACCCTAGAGGGTTAAAAGCTAATGAGATCTGGCAAACAGACATCACACACATCCCAGAATTTGGCAGACTGAAATATGTACATGTAACAGTAGATACATATTCACAGTACATAACAGCCACAGCACACACAGGGGAAAAGGCCAAGGATGTGATAAGACACTGGCTCAGTTGTTTTGCCACCCTTGGTACCCCAAAACAAATAAAAACTGACAATGGACCTGATACATCTCAGAGAAGGTAAGAGATTTCCTGTCAGACTGGGGAATCTCACATGTCACAGGCATCCCACACTCACCAACCGGTCAGGCAATTGTTGAAAGGGCACACCGCACACTGAAAGAAATGCTTGAAAAACAAAGAAAGGGGGAGAATCTGGATGGCCCACAAGAACGGCCGTGGAAAGCAATGTATGTTATCAATTTTTTAAATTGTGACAGCACGGAAAAGAGTAAGTATGAAAGGCAACACAGGCCTCAGGAGCCTGCCTCTCCCAAACCACCGGTCATGGTAAAGGATCTGATTTCTGGACAGTGGACGGGACCACTAGATCTTGTGACGTGGGGGAGGGGTTATGCCTGTGTGAGTGAAGGGAAAGAGTTAAAATGGATTCCTTCCAGGTGTGTCAGGCCCTACCTAGGTACATGTTCACATCAGCAAGAACCATAGTAACGCAGAAGTTATGAAAGAGTTATGTTTACATTTCAGGTTTACCCTTAGGAACGACCAATGTGGCAAAAAGCAGTTAATAAAAAATTCATGAGTGTGTGTATGATGAATGGAAGATGGCCGTCGAGCGAATGATGTGTGAATGAATGTGTGCTGTATGACTGGACAAATATTGAAACACAAGACGCCTCACAATAAACACTACCTCAGCCACAAGGTCACTTTAAGATAAGATAGTTTTGATAAGCTTAGCCTGTTCCTTAATAAAGTTGAACGCCCCAGTTATCTAAAACCCTCAAGTTAATAAAGGTTATAAGTTTGCACAGTTAGGCCAAGGCCTTTGAGTTAATAAAGTTATTTCTCCAAGTTGCACTACCCCTTAGGAAAATAAGAAGGTTTTGAAAAGGTTTACATTAGAAGCATAAGAGGCCAAGGCAAGCAGTGTGCTGGGTCACTGCAAGCTTTGGTAGTTTACAAGTACTGTTATGTTTGTATGCACTGTTGTTTTGCACTGTTTTTGTGATCCTCTTAAATAATTTAGAGGGGGGTGATGTAGGGGTGTGTCTGAGGTACAGGGGATATACCGGGGCAGAGAGGCCCAAAGGAGCATGCGCCGAGGTTCACAGCCCCCATTGGGTAAAGGGGTCACATGGTTATGGGATATAAAACAGTGCGGGAAATTCAAATAAAGGCTCTTTGATTCCACCAGCTCCGGAGAGCGTGTAATTATTCCTTATCATATAAGGACAGCGTCAACGTGAACGCTACAGCAACACACTTTCTGAGCCCTTTCTAATAAAGAATGGTGTGAAACAAGGCTGCGTTCTCGCTCCTACCCTATTCACAATCTTTTTCAGCATGATGCTCCAAAGGGCCACGGCAGACCTCGATGATCAGGACGGTATCTACATTCGATATCGTACTGATGGAAGCCTATTCAACCTAAGGCGACTGAAGGCCCACACCAAGACCCTAAACCATCTTGTCCGGGAGCTGCTTTACGCTGATGACGCTGCCCTTGTTGCCCACACAGACGCAGCTCTGCAGCGTTTAACATCCTGCTTTGCAGATGCTGCTGAGCTCTTTGGGCTGGAAGTCAGCTTAAAGAAGACTGAAGTTCTCCATCAACCTGCACCTCAGGAAGTCCTCCATCATCCCCACATCACCATCGGCCAGTCAGAACTCAAATCAGTCCAACAGTTTAATTACTTAGGCAGCCTCATCTCCTCAGATGGTAAGATCGAGATAGATAATAGGTTAGCGAAGGCATATAGTGCCTTCGGAAAACTCCATAAAAGAGTATGGCATAATAAACACTTGAAGAAAAGTACCAAGATCAGTGTTTACAGAGCCATAGTGCTGTCTACTCTTTTATATGGTTCCGAATCATGGGTCATCTACCGCCACCACCTGCGTCTCCTAGAACGCTTCCATCAACGCTGCCTCCGTACAATCCTGAACATCCGCTGGTCAGATTATGTGACCAATACATCTGTTCTTGAACAGGCAGCAATCACAAGTATTGAGGCCATGTTACTGAGAACACAGCTGTGATGGGCAGGGCACGTCTCCAGGATGAAGGACCACCGCCTCCCTAAGATCCTGCTTTATGGTGAACTTGCCTCCGGCTGCCGCAAGAGAGGAGCTCTGAAGAAAAGATACAAGGACTCCCTGAAGCAACAACTCAGCCTCGGGCATATTGATCACCATAACTGGTCTACTCTGGCCTCCAATCGGGAGGCCTGGAGACAGACCATTTATAACGCTGCTGATGCTTTTGAGAAGGCACGCAGGATCACTCTTGAGGAGAAAAGACAACGCAGAAAGAATCGAGCCTTGCAGAATATACCATCTAAGGAGTTTTTCTGCTGTGTCTTTTGCAACCAGACGTGTCTATCTCGTATTGGCCTTTTTAGCCACCAACGCGCTTGCATGAAAAATGGGTAGAGCCCTTCCCAAATCTTCGTTCGCGAAGCCTAGCCATGATGATATCTGCTAAATTATACAGAATATTATATAACTTACATTAAACACTCATGGGTAGTTTCTAATTTGTGGTGTGATTTGAAGTGAGATGTTCATTTCCTCTGCAATTTCAGAATCTGTCAGGTGGGGATAAAAATATTTGTTGATATCACTGGTCAAGCCTGAGGGCACCCTGGTATTTGAACAGCAGCCATAGTGTGTATAGTGTTACAGTTTTTATCACTGAATTATAGATGGTGCCGTCAGTACTTCAGCAACACCAATATAAGGCATGGACAGAAAATCCTATCTTATTCACTGCAGAGCTGTATTTAAGAAACAGATTATGAGTCCACTTGCTCCTCTGTGATCAACACTGTCTCATCTAGAGTAGGTTCAGCTGCAGACACAAAGCAATTCAGTGTAAAATGTATGCTGCATGTTAGCTGCTGCTCAGCGTGGCTTATCAGAGATCGTGCGAGACATTCTCCCCTTCCCTGATAAATCTGGGGAAAAGTTCTTCAAATTTTTACACAAGTATATATAATTAGCTGCTTGTTGATATACATTCTGATATTAAATACATCTGGTATACAGCAAAACATAACACTTATTTGTGGACATAATGATGCATTATTTGGTATGTCTGAACCCAGTTATCTGGAGAAGTGCATATCCAATGAGACAGTAAATATACATACACGAACACGCTTGCAATACAGAAAGGTTCAAAAAGTAATTGACTCTATTTGTTCTCTTCTTATGGAAGGTAACCATATTAGGTCTACAAGAAAACATCTAGAGAGAAATACTTTTTTTCAGAAAGTTCATTTCCTGCTGCCACAGGTTAAATTGAGCAAAGCAGAGGCACAAAGATAGTGTTCAACGAATTCTTACATTTCAACAACTTATCCAGACCACAGAAACAAGATAACAGGCAAGGGTAGAGATCAGCTCCTAATTCCTGGAAAGAGAGTAAGAATTTACAAAAAGGAATACTCCTGTGTTCAGCCAAGCCTTATCTCTTTGATCCAAGTACAAATGGATTTTTGTTGTGGGGAAGACAAGTGCCAATAAAGCAAGTACACAAATTTCTGTAAGATAAAAAAATGCTGTTTACATCAGTATGTGGATGTGTTACTTCAGTATAAATGTATAACAAATAATTTCAGGCATAAAAATTCAATCCTGTTCAAGAACTCAGTTGTACCTGTAAAACAATTTTAATCAGAGCCGGCAAAAAAAGAGGAGTAAGAAGCACAGCAGACTGGCTCTGACCAGTCCAAGCCTTCTCCTCTCACACAGACACACGTGAATCTCTTTGGTTCTGCTGTGCTGTTGAATATAGACAAAGAAAGTATTGTACCCGACAGTCCTAGACCACTCTCCAGGGCTCTTGACTATGGAGTGGCATTGGTAAAGGACTGGGGCTTCATGGGGCTTTATAATATTTCTAATGATAATATGGAGAAAGGCACTGATAAAAAGGCACTCCGCAGACAGAGACAGAGCTGTGCTTCTAGAAGAAATGCCACACCAGATAAATTATCAAGCCTGGGTTGCCTGAGTTCTTTGTGTCCAGCGGATGCATGCACACATTTAGGTTATCCGACCTTCATTCACTATTTATGTGCAAGACATCAGTCAGTTTAAGCAATGCCACTCTGATGTGCTCAGAGGTAAGCTAAGCTTATTGATTTTCTTATGCATTAGATCCAACTCCAGAAATAACAGGATAAATATGTGATATACATATGGATATAGATACAGATATGTAGATATATAGATATATAGATATATAGATATATAGATATATAGATATATAGATGTACAGATATATAGATATATAGATATATAGATATACAGATATATAGATATATAGATATTGGACTTGTCTGTATAGTTCAGGACTTGCTCTGCCTAAAACCATGACTTGGCAAGATGTAAGGCAGGTCCTCTAAGAAGGCATAGGATACTGTGTTGTGCATGTGCTCTGCTGAATACTCCGACCTGTGGATATTTACTGAGTTAGATGACATATGTCACAGATCAGAAAGTGGTGACTCTCTTATTCCACTGCAACACTGCTTCATTCTCTGCTATCTGCTCAGCCATCCTTCATCTGATGTGGGTAAGGATTTTAAGACCAAATGCAGCTGCTTCAACAGGTTATCACTGCAGTTCACAAACTAGAATACTACTTGAACCTGGACCAGAGTTTATTCTGCTGCTGTAATGGGCTGGAAACAGCAGTGGCCCAAGTGACTTCACTGGTGAGCATCCAGATGTTCACCGTAAAGGTGGTGATCTCCAGGAGGGGACTGGGAAAGAGTGGGTGACACCATGCCTTCAACACTGGGACAACACTGCTGCTTCAGCGTCCCTATGGAAAAGTATGATTGTCTAAAAAAGTCAACTATTCAATTGAACTCTACTCCCACTTAACAATAATACCTTATTACACATTACCAACTATTTTTATGCTTCTTTATCTTGTTTACAAGACCTTTGCTGGTTTCCCAATTGGTCAAGAAAATCATATTGCTTCAATGGCCAAGGCAGCTACTTTCCATCTAAGTCTGGTGCTGGTCCTAGGACACAGATGTCAAGTTTAGACATCTCTGTTGTTGTCCACACCTTGCTCACCTTGTTGTACTGCAGTGTGATCTTAATGATGTTTCCTCTTCCAAACTTGGAAAAGTGAAAATGGATTTGATTTTCAGTCATAGCATTTCCTTGACACTCCTTGTCCTGGTTAGAACGGCTGGGACCAATTCATCCCTGGATGGGTGTAACCCAAAACTGTGTATTCTATAGCCTCCATGCCATTTCCCAAAAACTGCTGTCAGTAGAGGCCTGCAAGGTGGGAAGATGTTCCTGTACCCTTTTATGGAATTCCCTGCTCTGATATCCTTATATGGAATCCCCCGCTCTGATACCCTTATATGGAAGAGGGACTGAGCATCCGCTTGCCCTTTTATGGAATTCCCTACTCTGAGGGAGGGACTGAGCACTCCCGCCTGAACTGGAGAGTATATAACTGGGAGCTTCAGAGCCTTGGACTCTCTCGTGGGACCCAGAGGAAATTAGACAGTTGAACACCTTGCCTGGCCTCTCAGAAGACCCCTCTGCTGTGGGACTGCTGAAGGTTGAAGAACAGTTGGTACCGATAGCCACAGCAACCGTGCACCGTCGGCAATACCGCACCGACCGAGACTCTGTGACTCCCATACATAAGATGATCCGTGAACTGGAGACCCAGGGGGTGGTCAGCAAGACTCGCTCACCCTTTAATAGCCCTATATGGCCAGTGCGTAAATCCAGCGGAGAGTGGAGGCTGACAGTGGATTACCGTGGACTCAATGAAGTCACACCACCCCTGAGCGCTGCTGTGCCGGACATGCTGGAGCTCCAGTACGAGCTGGAGTCCAAGGCAGCCAAGTGGTATGCCACCATTGACATTGCCAACGCCTTCTTCTCCATTCCTTTGGCAGCGGAGTGCAGGCCACAATTTGCTTTCACTTGGAGAGGTGTGCAGTACACCTGGAATCGACTGCCTCAGGGGTGGAAACACAGTCCCAGCATTTGCCATGGACTGATCCAGACTGCACTGGAAAAGGGCGAGGCTCCAGAACATCTACAGTACATTGATGACATCATTGTATGGGGGAACACAGCGGGGGAAGTCTTCGAGAAAGGAGAGAAGATAATCCAGATCCTCCTAAGAGCTGGTTTTGGTGGGGACATGGCTGCTATTTTGTTAATTACCTCCGTTGGAATTAGGCGACGTCCATCTTGCCACTTCACTCCTAAGAACTGAATTTCCTGAGCAGGTCCCT
>NW_020922168.1:0-1298 GCF_003984885.1 Neopelma chrysocephalum
CCCCCCCGGCGTGTTGTGATTCGCGCGCGGCGCGTTGAGCGACGGGAGCATCCGCCAATCAGAGCGCGGCGCGGGAAGGGGGCGGGAACGCACCATGAGGGAGGAGGCGCGGCCCAATGAGAGCGCGGGGAAGCTGAGTGACACATCGAGCGCCCAATCAGAACGCGCTTCCCGCCACCCGAGGGCTTTCCCGGCAACGCCCCCCCGGCTTCGCTATGGCAACCGCCGGCCCGGTGACCGCGGCCCGCCCATCCCCGGGCAGCCAATCAGCAGCGTTCTCCCCTGAGTGGCGGCGCGCGTGGCCAATCAACGGGCGCCGCCGACCCCGCCCTGCTCGACCCCGCTGAGTGACGTGCGGCCCGACCAATGAGAGCGCAGCAGCTGGAGGGTCAGGCGGCCAATCAGCGCGGGGGGGCGGGGCGTCGGCAGGGCCGCGGCTTTGTGGTGAGAGCGGGGCCGGGGAACTGGGATGGACTGGGGGGGAACTGGGATGGACTGGGGGGGGCTAGGAGGGACTGGGGGGGAACCGGGGGGGACTGGGACCCACTGGGGCTGAATGGGGCAAACTGCGGGTCGTTGAGCCTGGGCGGGGCACGCTGGGATTGACTGGGACGGGCCCCACTGGCATTGAGTGGACCCCACTGGGATGCACTAGGCCCCACTGGGATGGACTGGGCCCCACTGGGATGGACTGCGCCCCACTAGGGTGGACGAGGCCCCACTGGGATGGACTGGGCCCCACTGGGGTGGACTTGGCCCCACTGGGATGAACTGGGCCCCACTGGGGTGGACTTGGCCCCACTGGGATGAACTGGGCCCCACTGGGTTGCCCAGCCAGAGCAGCCCCTCCGCGGGTCCCTCTGTCTCTGCTCCCCCCGGAATTCCCGCTCCACGGATCCCCTGATCCCCCCTTTCCTTTCCCCTTAGTGAGCTCTCTCTAACCCCAATTTCTTTCCCATTTTCCCCCCCAACCCGATGGAGTTCCCTGAGCCCTCCTGGCACCTCCCGTGGGGGCTGCGGGAGCACTGACCCCTCTCTAACCCTAATTTTCCCCCATTTTTTCCCCCCAGCCCGATGGAGTTCCCCGAGCCCTCACGGCAGTGGCTGCGGGGGCTCTGGGAGCACTGACCCCTCTCTAACCCTAATTTCCCCCCGTTTCCCCCCCAGCCCGATGGAGTTCCCCGAGCACTCCCGGCAGCTCCCGCAGGGGCTCTGGGAGCACTGACCCCTCTCTAACCCTAATTTCCCCCAATTTTTTCCCCCCCAGCCCGATGGAGTTCCCCGAGCACTCCCGGCAG
>NW_020922169.1:0-2500 GCF_003984885.1 Neopelma chrysocephalum
TCTCCTCTCCTCTCCTCTCCTCTCCTCTCCTCTCCTCTCCTCTCCTCAGTAGAGCAGAGAAGGGCTGGGTTGCTGTTGTTTGGAAAGCATTAATAAGCATTAATAATTCATCCTGCAGCAGTTGTTAATTGCAAACCCAGTAACTAAACCCAGATTTAACCCTGAACAGCCCAGAGAAGGGAACGGAGCTGGGAAGGGGCAGCTCCCGGTCCTGTGAGGAGCAGCTGAGGGAGCTGGGAAGGGGCTGGAGCAGCAGGAGGGGCTGAGGGAGCTGGGGGGGCTCAGCCTGGAGCAAAGGAGGCTCAGGGGGGACCTTCTGGCTCTGCAACCCCCTGACAGGAGGGGGGAGCCGGGGGGGGTCGGGCTCTGCTCCCAGGGAACAAGGGACAGGAGGAGAGGGAACGGCCTCAGGCTGTGCCAGGGGAGGCTCAGGTTGGCCAGGAGGAGGAATTTCCTCCTGGAAAGGGTGGTGAGGCCTTGGCAGGGGCTGCCCAGGGAGGTTTGGAGTGCCCAGCCCTGGAGGTGTCCCAGGAAGGCCTGGCCGTGGCACTCAGTGCTCTGGGCTGGGGGACAAGGTGGGGATGGGGCACAGGGGGGATCCATGGCCTGGGAGGGCTTTTCCAGCCCCAGGGATTCTGGGATTCTGGTCTGGTGGAAGGTGTCTCTGCCCATGGCAGGGGGTTGGAACCAGGGGATCTTTCAGGTCCCTTCCAACCCAAACCATTCCATGATTCTTTGATCACTCCTCTGTCTCCCTCAAATGAACTGCAGGAAATCAAACGGGACAAAGCACAGCCGTGCCTGGGGGGTCACTGGCACCGAGGGGGTTAAAATCTGCCTCCTTCTCTCTCTAATTGCACCTTGAGGAGCTGGGGAGATGCAGAGCTCCCTGTGGGATCCATGTGGGAGGCAGGAAAACATCTCCTGGTCCCTGCAGAGCAGAGTCCCTGCACTGAGACCCGCGGGAGGTGGGTGGGGTGGGTATTTAGGGCTGGGGCAGGAACTCGTTGCTGTGCAAGAGGAGATTTGATGCCGTGGATCTTCCTGGGCAGCCTCGTGCCCGTGTCCCACGGGTCTCATCAGCCCAGGACCATCCTGCAGGGCTCTTCAAGGAATCCTCTCTCCCAGGTATCGGGGAAAACAAGCAGAGCAATGTGCAGGGTCTGGGGGAGCCAAAGCCTCTTTGGGGGCAGAACGGGCATCCCTGGAGCCCTGGGCTTGTGGGTGGGGTGGGGGGCTTGCCAAATACTGTGGCACTGGCTCAGCCTTTTGCTAATTGGGTGTTTCTTGACCAAGACAAGCCCTTGGCACCTCAGTTCATGTGTGAGAGCAGCACAGTGCTGGTCAAACGTCCTTAGAGCTCCAGGGCCAGCATGAAGGACTCCATCTCCCCTCTCCCCAAGCTTCATTCCAGCTTTGATCTGGTCTCCAGGGCTGGACATCCCGTGGACACTGCAGTGTATCAGGTGTGCACCTGGGGCTTCAAGGTTCTTCCTGTTCCCTTTGATCCAGGAGGGATCCCGTGTGCTCCAGGCCCACCCCAAGGGGAACGGGGCACTTCCAGTGGCAGCTGGCAGGACTCTTCCTTCACAGGGGCTCTCCTGGCCCAGTGCAGGCAGCTATCAAAGGTTTACCATGGGGGGAATCTGAGCTCCTAGACCCAACCTCCTGCCAGTCCCTGTTTGCCACGGGCCGGGTCAGACCAAAGGTGTTTGATGCTTTTTGTTTTACAGGACACAAAAGCCCTGGGTGCAGGTGAGAAACAGGAAGGGTTCATGTCTCTGGACTCCACTGCCCTCTCCCATCCTCCCTGTTCCCTTCTCCTGGGCATCCCTGGGCTGGAGAACCCTGTGACTGCCAGTTCAGGGTGGAACCTCCCTCCCTGCCCGGAGTTCAAGCGATGGGTTCCTGCAGAAATCACCTGGTTCTCTCCTCTCTTGCTGCTGTCCAGGAGGTTTCATCCACTGTGTGATGAAATTTGGCATAAAAACATTCAGTCTGGCTTCTACACCCCGTGGGATGGGGAGTTTATCCGTCCCAGGAGTTAAACTCCTCGCTGCTAAAATCCTTTCACTGTTAGAAAAATATCCTCTCATGACTAATTATTTTCACTGCAAGGCTGAGCATCTCCAGAAGATCCTCCTGCAGCAGATTTCATTTTATGGAGAGTGTTCCCTGGACTGTGTGATGGTATTTAAAGCCACATAAATGTGGTACTTGAGGCCACGGGTTAGTGCTGGGCTTAGCAGCCCTGTGTTTATGGTTGGGCTCGATGACTTTAAAGGTCTTTTCCAACCTAAATGACCCTCTGATTCCCTGGGAAGGTGCTCAGGTGGGAATGGTGGCTGTCCTTGAAGAAGGACACGGGTGGAATTTAATTTTCAGCATTAACAGAGCCCTCCAAGCCCAGGTGACAAAACTCCAGCACATTGTGGACCATGTTATCAGTCAAAGTGAGGAGCTCTAACAGAGGGAGGGGAGGTCTCTGGCCTGGCCTGGT
>NW_020922170.1:0-2111 GCF_003984885.1 Neopelma chrysocephalum
TGGGCAAGGAGCAGAAAGGAGAGGGAGGCAGTGGGAAAAGAACATCTCTGAAAAGCCCAAGAGCTGCTGCTCCCTGGCAGTGCTTCTGTACCAGGACTCTTTACCCCTTCTCCTCTGCACACAGGCACTGCCCTCCAGCTTTAGGGAAGATCTTGGAGGCAGAATCAGGAAAAAAGAATTTAGATCCTTTATTATACTCAGAGATTATGATTCCTCATGTACAGAATAACAAAGTCAGGATGTTTGACAAATACCTTGCTGCAGGATTTTTTATTTTGTTTAAATGCACACAGAGAATGATTCCTCATTTACCCAGTTGTGGGTCAAAACAAAGCGGTAGAGAGTGAATTAGGTTTGAGATGAAGAATAAATGTTTGTGTTAACAACATTAAAAGAGGAAAAATGTAGGAACACCCCCCCATGCCACTCTCAAAAGCTTTAGAAGGCAGGCTGGGCCAGTAAAGGGTTAAACAATAAGTGTTCTGCAGAAGAAGAGAGGCACTTTATTGCTCCTGAAAAGCATCCAGTCATCATTTTCCTTATGCCATCCTTGAGCTCCTGGTTCCTGAGGCTGTAGATGAGGGGGTTCAGTGCTGAAGGCACCACTGAGTACAGAACTGACAGAGCCAGGTCTAGTGTTGGGGAGGAGATGGAGGGGGGCTTCAGGTGAGAAAATGTGCCAGTGCTGAGGAATAGGGAGACCACAGCCAGGTGAGGGAGGCAGGTGGAAAAGGCTTTGTGCCGTCCCTGCTCAGAGGGGATCCTCAGCACAGCCCTGAAGATCTGCACATAGGAGAAAACAATGAAAATGAAAGAAGCAAGTGCTAAACAGGCACTAACCCCAATGAACCCAACTTCCCTGAGGTAGCCTGAGTGTGAGCAGGAGAGCTTGAGGATGTGTGGGATTTCACAGAAGAACTGGCCCAGGGCTTTGCTCTGGCACAGGGGCAGGGAAAATGTATTGGCTGTGTGCAGCAGAGAATTGAGAAAGCCAGTGGCCCAGGCAGCTGCTGCCATGTGGGCACAAGCTCTGCTGCCCAGGAGGGTCCCGTAGTGCAGGGGTTTGCAGATGGCAACGTAGCGGTCGTAGCACATGATGGTCAGGAGGGAATACTCTGCTGAGATGAAAAATAGAAAGAAAAAGGTCTGTGCAGCACATCCCTTGTAGGAGATGGTTGTGGTGTTATGGAGGGAATTGTGCATGGCTTTGGGGACAGTGGTGCAGATGCAGCCCAGGTCTGTGAGGGAGAGGTTGAGCAGGAAGAAGCCCATGGGGGTGTGCAGGTGGTGGTCGCAGGCTACGGCGCTGAGGATGAGGCCGTTGGCCAGGAGGGCAGCCAGAGAGATGCCCAGGAAGAGCCAGAAGTGCAGGAGCTGCAGCTCCCGCCTGTCTGCCAATGCCAGGAGGAGGAACTGGGGCATGGAGCTGCCTTTGGACATTTGCTGCTTCCCAGGACAGGGACACTCTTCAGAAACAGGAAAGGACAGGGAGAAGTTAAGACAGACCCCTCTAAGCAAAGACACTTTATTTCTCATAGAAATCCCCCAAAATGACAGGCTTTTTATTTCCCTTGTTTGTGCTGGCTGAGGGTGCTGGGAGGAAGAGGAGCTCTGCCCATGTGCTGCCAAGGGCTCGGTTTTCCTCTGCTCCAGTGGGGACATGGAGCTGCTCTGCCACAGCATCAAACACTCCCAAGGGATGTCAGGCATCATCCACCTTGAATGGAAAACTTCAGTCTCCACTCTCAAGACATGGAACAGTGTGTGCTTCAGTGAAAAAGCTTAGCATGTCCTTAAAATAACATTGTCTGTGTTTATTTTTTCTATGGTTGCATGTGGTACCTGTTTTTGTTAGGAGTACAAATGCTCATTTTTATGATACAAAAGGTAATGAGACTTTATACAAGAGAGGTCAAACAGCTCAGCTCTCTGTAGCTTAGTGCAGAGCCAGGAGAGCTGCAGTGTCCCTCTGTCTGTTCCCATCTGCCCTGTGCTTTCCCTCGTGCTGCCTGAACATAACTTCACATGCAAATTAAATTTTTAATAAACCCAAATACCTACAGTCTGATGAGTGCAGGGCAGCACTGTTTAAAAGGGCAGCTTTGCTAAAT
>NW_020922171.1:0-2475 GCF_003984885.1 Neopelma chrysocephalum
GGGGGAGGGGTTTCTATGGCATCGGAGGTGCCGCCCCTCGGGACACATTGTCAATAAACCATCCAGCTGACTTGCATGGGTTGGTGTATGATCAGTCAATGCTTTAGGGAATGCTCTATTCTGGTTGAATATTGCCCTATAACCTTTTGCCAAGCTGCCTTATTTTCTAAAGTTTGCCAGTAAAAGTCTGGGTTTTTACCACCTGAGAAAACATGTGCAGTGTCTTCTCACTTGTGGTCTCTCTCAAGGTATTAAAAGAACTGAAGGCCCTTCTCAAATATTTGGAGGGCAGAAATTTTTGGTGCCCTTTTTATTTTTGCTGAACTCGTAGCTCCAACCTGGGGTCTTACAGTCACCATCCCTGGAAGTGTTCAAAAAACATGCAGCTGTGGCATCTGGGGACACAGTTCAGTGGTGAAGATGCCAGTGTTGGGTTAATGGTTGCACTCCATGATCTCAGAGGTCTTTTCCAACCATAACAATTCTATGATTCTGTGGTGACTCAACCACTTCCCTGGACATTCTGCTCCAATGCTTGATAACCCTTAGCCATCCCTTTGATGCTGCAGCCATGGAACAGACCAGTGATTTTCACAGTGCTCCTGGATCGCAGGATGGCCAAAGCCAAGGACATTTCCATCAGCACCTTGTCTTTCCTGCAGATCAGAGTCACCTGAAGCCTCCAGGCCCTCCACAGTGGCAGAGACACTCCAGGCAGCAAAGCCCTGTAGCTCCTTTAGGTGTGGAGGTTCTTTGCAGCAGCTTTTTAGCAGAGCTGCCAGATGGGCCATCAGAGGTGGTGCTCAGCTGGGTCTGAAACCTGGGTGATCCTTGTCAGCCTTGGCTCTGTAGGATAAGAAAGAACTATAGAATCCTAAATAGTTTGAGTCAGATGGGACCTTTATAGGTCAACTAGTCCAACCCCCCCACAATGAACAGGGACACCTTCAACTAGATCAGGGTTCTCACAGCCTTTCTAAACTGGCCTTGAATGTTTCCAAAGGTGGGGCATCTATGACCTCTCTGGGCAACCTGTGCCAGTGTTTCACCACCCTCAGTGTAAAAAATTTCTTACTTATAACTAGTTCAAATCTGCTCTTTTTTAGTTGAAAACCATTATCACTTGTCTTATGACACCTAAGTCTGTGCCCATCCTTCTTATAAGTATGATCTCAGGTGCTCGTGACAAGCCTTGACCAAACCAGCTGAGCAATGAAGAGCCCCTGGACTGGACCAGGGGTGTGGGGAAGTGTTCCTGGACTGGACCAGGTGCTCCTGGATGATACAGGTGGGAACAATCCAGAGTGGAACAGTTGGGGAACACAGGAAAATCAATCATCCCATGAATGCCTTGGAATATTCCCTGCCTGAATTGTAGCACAAATGGAACAGTTTGGATACAGTTCCAAAATATTTTGGAAACTCCAGTCTTTCCTGACACGAGGATGGAAATTCAACAGATAACTAATGCCAGTCCCCCTGGGAGCCCACAACCAGTGGGGCTGAGGGAGGCCCTGGCAGCTCCCCAGCACCTCCCTCTCAGTGGGACACCTCTGGCAGCCTCTCCCAGCTCAGGAACCCTCCAGTTTGCAACACTCCAAAGACCCTCGCTGATGCCCAGGACAATTCTGATCCCCCTCAACAAACACTCCTCCAGCTGTGACCCTTGTCTGTTGGGAAACACAAAGGGATTTGTGGGAGTGTTTCCCTGACAACAAGGAGAATTTGGGAGAGGGACCTTTCCACAGCCAGCTCTTGATGTGTCCACACATCTCTGCTTGGGTGTGGGTGTGAATTGACTGTGGTGGGAATGTTGTTGTTGTTGTGAATCTATAATTCAGTAACGGTTAAGATTGTAGCAAATCCTATTGAATCACTTGATAACTGTTCAACTGGACAATGATTAAGTTCTACTAATGTCTTTTGCCCCCTTGTCTTTGGATCCAAATCCTTTGCGCCCTGACCCTCTTGCATCCCAAGGCTCTGTGTAAATCATTCTCTTTCATCAAAAAATATATATTTTTCATGACTTCCACTTCAAAATCCTCCTCCTTAGCTACACTACAAAACAACTCCAATTAGCTGTAGGAGTCTTGAAGACTTGAAGACAATTAAAGGAAGGGAAATAATTTGTTTTTCAGTGTTTTAATGGATCCCACAGTTGCATGGATGATGCAACTGATGGAATTGCATCAGCTGTCAATCCAAGATTGGCCATGTCAGAACTGGTGAGGCTGGGGGGTGAGGAGCAAGGTTGATCATCCAGGGTCAGTGTGGATCTCCTGAGGAGACACTCAGCATCAAGATCACTTGGACAACACCTCTATCACCTCTCCTCTGAACTAAAAATATCCATCATTGAATTAAAAAAAAAAAGCAGAAACTTTGAAGACTTGTTTTGAAATTGCCTTGAAGACAATTAAAGGAGGACAAAGAGATCCTGAGGGATTTCTGCATTTTAATGAGCCCCACGGT
>NW_020922172.1:0-4104 GCF_003984885.1 Neopelma chrysocephalum
CTCTCCACGCCTTATATCGTTCCCAGTCCGACATTTGGTTCTCCACATCTCCCCCTTCTTTGTTTAACGACACAACGTTGGCGTTGATGGATTTCAAAAACAGCTGGCGAAAGCAAACAAAGAGACAGGGCAAGCAAGTGCACAGGGCAAAAAGACCACACACCGAAATCAGAGCCATGATTAGTATCTTTCTGAGCCAATTGGGGATCGAGGGGAATTTAAGCCAATCGAAAAGTCCGTCTAATCCCTCACTGTGGGATTGACGGATATCTTGAACCAAATTTTTCAATCGATCGATGCTTTGATGAATCGATTGCGCATGATCTGAAAAATTCATGCAGCACATGCCCTCGAACTCTTGGCATCCGTGTCCGTGTGCCAAGAGTAGGAAGTCAATGGCTGCACGATTCTGCAAACTAACTTCTTTTAATTTTTGTGTGTCTGCTAACAATCCCTCTATCGCTGTTGTAGTTGCGTTTGCTTCCTTTGTGAGCCAACAACCGAGGTGAGTGAGAAGGGACAGCGCATGGGCTGTTCCTATTCCTGCAAATGGGAAGGAAGCCCAGAAATTTTTTATGCGGGGCCAAATGTAAATGTGGGAATCGCAGTCCTCGGGAAAGGGTAGGGGTGGTGGAGCGGTCCAAGAGGGTGGAGCAAGGAGAGGAGGTGTTTTTGGAGCTGGAGCGGCAAGAGGTACTGGGGGTTTTGGAGGTGTAGGACGGGTGGTTTGTTTTGGGAGGACCGGGCGTTCATATAGAACAAATGTTCTTTTGGTCCTACTAATTTTTGACAGAGGAGAATTTGAAGTTTGGTCTTGCGGGGAGGAGGTTTGATCTAGTAGCTGAAATTTGGCTGGATTGAAAAGGGCTAATTTTCCTACTGTGCAGGGACCACCCTCTGAGTATGCAGGAATTCCCTGCCAAGCCCGATCCCCGCACAGAAGGAAGAACCCTTGGGGGAGTCTCCTCCACCTCGGTATTGTCTCCGTGGTTACCGCAGTGATAACAGAATGGTTGCACCACGAGGAAGGAAGCTCGCGATAGATGGGCTTGTTAGCAGAGACATTAAAGGGGGTAAACAATTTGGGTTCTGTGTAGCGGTGAAATAGAATACAAGTGTTAGTAGGGACAGAACCAAAAAGATCAATTTCTTGGGGAGGATCAGGGGAAAGGTGGGTGCGAGAAACAGCTTGAGCAAGAGTAGCAGAACTGAAAGGAAGGGGGTCTGTGATTCGGGTTTGTGGTAGGAACGTATTCCAATCATTAACAGAGGAAATAGGGACGCCTACCAGGCAAGTTTGGAAAGGGTTGCCAGCACCTGACTGGGCCAGACACAGGGTGTCCGTTCCAGTGGCTTTGGCTAACGTTACCCACAGATTATCGGTGGGTTGTTGCATCCAGTCCTTCAGGGGGAAAGATGTGGAGATGTCCGTGAGTCTTAGGGTGATGACGAAGAAGGCGGAGAAGTAGATGATCCACATGTTGCTTGTCGATCTTGGAATATCTTTACTCGTCTTGTCGGGACCCACTTCGGTCCTGTCACTCCTGAAATACATGCGTACCCTTTCCCCCATGTGATCAGGGAGAAAGGGCCCGTCCACGATTCTGTTATCGGATCTCTATACATGATTTTCGCTTTCTGATTATTTGGTACAGTCTCTGATTTAAAATGTTTGTCAATGGGACTTCTGTCTGTGTGAGTTTCATGCTCCTCTATTAAATTTAAAAAATTTAAAACGTACATCACTTTTTCCAATCTTTCTTGAGGAGTTAGGCCAATACTCCCCCTTTTTTGTTTATTAAGTAAATTTTTGATGTTTTGGTGGGCCCGCTCTACTATACCCTGTCCCGTGGGGTTGTGAGGAATTCCAGTGGTATGGTGAATTCCCCAGTCATCAAAAAACTTTTTCGTGTCTGCTGATACATAGGATGGTCCATTATCAGTTTTTATTTGTTTGGGGACTCCCATCCTAGCAAAAGCAGACAAGAAATGTCTCTTGACGTCTTTGCTTTTTTCACCAGAATGTGCGGTGGCTACGATCATTTTTGAAAATGTATCTACAGATACATGGACATATTTTAATTTGCCGAATTCTGGTACATGTGTAACATCTGACTGCCAGATTTCTAGTGCTGTCAGCCCCCTGGGATTTGTCCCCTCTGGAACCAGTGGGGCAATTTTTTGGCAGTCAGGGCATGTTTTTAAAATTTCTTTCGCTTGTGTTAATTTGAGGCCAAATTGTTTTTTTAGCGATCGTGGATTCTGGTGGAAAAATTCATGAGAAATTTTTGCTTGTTGGTAAAGATTAGGGGTAACAGCCATACCTGCCAGATGGTCGGCGATTTGGTTTCCCTCAGCCACAGGACCTGGTAGAGTAGTGTGGGACCTCGTGTGGACAATGTAGTATCTAAACTCTCTGATTTCTATTAGAAATAATAATTTTTTCAACAGATTAGACAATTTTTCGTTAGACACGTTTTTTAAGTATGAGTTTTCAATTCGTTTTACAATGCCCACAACGTAAGCCGAATCTGAAACGATATTAATAGGTTCTTTATCAAAAATTTGGAAGGCGCGAACAACTGCTGATAATTCCACGATCTGTGGGGAACCTTGTACTTTATGAATATCTTGATGCCAATTATTCTTTTCTTTCCAAACGATTACCGCATTTCCGGTTCTCCCTGAACCATCGGTAAAAATAGTTTTTGCATTTTTAATTGGTAGATCTGATTGCATAACTTTTAATTTTAATGGGATTGGGATTAATCTCTGTAAAAACGGGCACGCCGGGAGGTGAAATTTTATTTTTCCCGGGTAACCCCCGATGGCGATTTGAAAGTCAATGGAATTTTCCAGCAGTTGTTCCAGATGTTCAGAAGTCAGTGGGAGATAAATGTAATTTGGTTCTTCCCCACTGAGTTCTAAACACCTGGTGCGGCCTTTGAAAACCAATTTGCCAATCATTTCTGCTATTGTTATTATTGTTTTTGAGAATTGGTGAGGGAGGAACAACCACTCCCACAGACAGAAGTCCTTCTTCTCTGTTGTAAATTGTCCTAGTAGGGCTAACGGCTGATTTTTCTCTTTAATGATGACCAGTGAGGATGGCAGTCCCTCCATCCTTCGATTTGATTGTCTCTCGGATATTTTGGTTTCAACAGTGGCAAGAGCTTTTCTGGCATCTGATGTTAAAAATCTGGGGGAGGACAGATCTGCATCTCCTTTCAGTAGTTCGAACAGTGGGTGCAAATCACCGGTTGTGATCCCCAGCACAGGTCTGATCCAATTGATTGCTCCCAGTAGTTTTTGGAGGTCGTTTAAAGTTCGGACTTTTTTGTCAATCACAACTGATTGAGGTTTTATGGTTTTTGCATTAATTTGGAGTCCTAGGTACCTCCAAGGTGCTTCTCTCTGTACTTTTTCCGGGGATATCTCCAATCCATTTGAATTTAGGGCCTCAATTGTAGCGTCTAATGTTTGTCTGACTGATAATTTAGTTTTTGCGCAAATCAACACATCATCCATATAATGGAAGATGATTGATTGTGGGAATTTTTTCCTGATTGGTTCCAACACTTTTGCCACAAACATCTGACAAAGTGTTGGGGAATTTTTCATCCCCTGAGGAAGCACTCTCCACTGGAACCTGTGATGGGGTTCACAGGCGTTGATGGCTGGGACTGAAAATGCGAATTTAGCCGAATCAGCCGGATTTAAATATATGTGAAAGAAGCAGTCCTTAATGTCAATTACCACTAGGGGCCATTCAGCAGGGAGCATAGATGGAGAAGGCATTCCCTGCTGGAGGGCTCCCATTGGCTCGAGGACTTCATTAACTTTGCGCAGGTCCTGGAGAAATCTCCAGGAACCTGAGGATTTTTTAATCACGAACACTGGAGTGTTCCAGGGACTGGTGGAAGGCTCCAAGTGTCCTTTAGCCAATTCTTGATTTACCAAATCGTTTAGAATTTGCAGCTTTTGAGTAGGTAGGGGCCACTGATCTACCCAAACCGGTGTCTCTGTTTTCCAGACCAGTTTGGGCAGCTGCACTTGTTCAGTGACCCCTCCTAAAAATTTTCTTCTGTCCCAAGTGTCAGTTGC
>NW_020922173.1:0-6328 GCF_003984885.1 Neopelma chrysocephalum
CCAGAGCCTGAAGGGGCTCCAGGAGAGCTGGAGAGGGACTGGGGACAGGGGATGCAGGGACAGGACCCAGGGAATGGATCCCAGTGGGAAAGGGGAGATTGGGAAGGAATTCCTGGCACTGTTTCCCACCCCCCGGAGCCGTGTCCGTGCCCGGGCTCAGCAGCTCCAGGCCCAGCTGGGGCCGTTCCGGCAAAACAAGTGTCGAAATCCCGGAAAAGTCCCCAAATAAAGCCCAGTTTGGGAGCAGTTTTGCCCTGTCTGCTCCATGACTTCACCGTCTGGGAAGGGCAGGGCCGGGAAAACCCAAAACCGGCTCCAGGAGGGGCCGAGTCTTCCAAGGAAAACCTTTTTTCCCGTCCCATTTGGAGCCCAGGTTTCCTGGGAAAGCCCCCCCAGAGCTCAGACCTGGCCACGCTCATGACAATTCCAAAGAATTGAGGGGAAAAAAAGCTTAAAAATCCCTTTTCCAGCTTTTTTTCCACAGGAGAAAAACAAACCAACAACAAACAGGGGGATGACAGAAGTTGTTTCCCTTGGAAAAAAGATCCTGCTGAGAGCTGAGAGCTTTCCTTCCAGCCACAGGCACTGGAATATTTCCCTGCACTGAGAGCCAGCGAGAGGCGAGAAATTCCTGCTGTTTATCCCAGTTTTGCACCTTCCCAAGGCAGGCACAAGGAAAGAATCCAGGGATATTTGTAATTAGGGGAGCTGGTTTAATACCAGCAGCTCCCAGATTCCCAAACTTACCCCATTTTCCGCAGCGCCGTCTCCAGACGTGGAAGTGCAGGACACATTCCCAGTTTTCCGCGGAGATGTTTCTCCTCCGTGTCCCGACTCTCCCGGATTCCCAGAGCTCTCCCTGTTTTCCTTGCCCTCCTCCTGGGGCTCAGGGATCCTTCCCAACACCTTTCTCTCCTTAGGGGTTTCGCCTCCATCCGCCGGCTCCTCGTTTTCCCGCGGGGATTTGGGAAGGGCCTGGAGGGCCTTGGAGTCTCCAGGGTTTTTCTTGGAGTGGGATTTTTTCCTGGCAGTGAAAAAAGCCGCTCCCAGCTGGAGCTTCAGGGCCGGTTTCACCTTCATGCTCAGCACCCGGAAGGGAGAATCCATCTTTTTCTGGATGAGGCAATTCCCGGATTCCCTCTCCGCGCTCGGCTTTCCCGCCGGGAGCTCTCCCTTGCTTTTCCTTGTTTTTGGGACGCCCTGGCCACGTTTGGGATTCAGGGCGTGTTTGGCTGCCCTGGGGTTTGGATTCCCGCTCCCATTCCCGCTCCAATTCCCGCTGCAATTCCCGTTGCTGTTCTCCATCCTTTTGGCAGCCGGGACATTCCCGTCCCCGCTCCTCATTCCCAAAACCTGGATCTCCTTGAGCTTCTTCCTCTCCACGGGATCCAGGTAGTTCTGCCCTTTGCCATAAAAAGACCCCACGGGCACGTGGGGCTTGGAGGAGGAGGTTTTCAGGGATAATTTCCTGGGAGATTCCCCCTGGAGCGGGGAGATCTCCAACCTCCTGGAAATCCCTGTTTTTACTGGGACATCCCTGTTTTCCTTCAGCTCATCCCCAGAGCTGGGAGACCATCGGATCTGGGAGGCAAACCGCCTATTCCCGGATTTCTGGGAGGGGGAAGGAGCCTCGGGAAGGGCTTTGATCCGTTTCTTCACGGGGGTCTGGAAAGCCGAGGGGGAACTGCGGGAATAAAAAAAATCAGGGAATGAGGTGTCAGATCCCGCCCGGAGCTGCTCCGGGAGCTGGGAATGACAGCTTTATCCTGCTTTTCCGGGTTAATTAGGGCTGCTTGTAATTAAGGTTGGATTTGTTCCTGGAAAAACCCCTAATCCCTCTGTGTGTGAGGCTGGGAAAGCTCAGGGTGTTCTCCTGGAATGGTTTATCCTTTTTTTTGGGAATTGTGCCCCCCCCCCAAAATCCCACTCCAAAAAGCTGTTTCAGGATCCCAGAAATCATCAGGAAATCCCAAATAACCTCTGAACCCACTTCCCAAAATGATACAACTTTTAGGAAGGGCCTGAACAATTCCAGGATTCTGAATTTCCATTTTTAGGAAGGGCCTGAACAATTCCAGGGTTCTGGATTTTCATTTTTAGGAAGGGTCTGAAGAATTCCAGGATTCTGGACTTACATTTTTAGGAAGGGCCTGAACAATTCCAGGCTTCTGGATTTACATTCTTAGGGCCTGAAACAATTCCAGGGTTCTGGATTTACACTTTTAGGAAGGGCCTGAACAAATCCAGGATTCTGGATTTTCATTTTTACGAAGGGCCTGAAGAATTCCAGAATTCTGGATTTACATTATTAGGAAGGGTCTGAACAGTTCCAGAGTTCTGGATTTCCATTTTCTCCCGGGAATTTGTCCTTCTAATTCAGGGATCCAACTTCATTCCTGGTCTGATCCCCCCAGTGCATTTTTTGAGGGGAATTTCAGGAGAATGAGGAAAATGTTTGGATGCTGGAAGGTGAAAGAGGGAGGAAAAAGCTCTTTTTTGGGATTAAAACTGAGCTTTTGGTCATGGCCAGGGGTTTTCCTGGGAAAGGACCCAAAGGATCATCCCATTCCATGTTCAGGGACACCTCCCGCTATCCCAGGGAATCCAACCTGGCCTTGGACACTCCCAGGGCTCCAGGGGCAGCCACAGCTTCTCTGGGAATTCCAGCCCAGCCCCTCCCAGCCAGGAATCCTTTCCCAATCTCCCATCTCTCTTTGCCCTCTGGCACTGGGATCCATTCCCTGTGTCCTGTCCCTGCATCCCTTGTCCCCAGTCCCTCTCCAGCTCTCTTGGAGCCCCTTCCAGTGCCAGGTGGAATCGGATGATCTTTAAAGTCCCTTCCCACCCAACCCATTCCATGATTCCATGACAATGAAGCTGCTTTTCCTGGGAACAATCCCTGGGAGAGCAGATCTGGACTCACCCATGGGAGGTGGGGGAGCCCTGGCTCCGTTTCCGGGGGGTTCTGGGTGCCTCGGCCTCACTGGGACACCTGGAAAACCCACAATTCCCACGGCTTGAAATGGAATTCCAGGGAAAAAAAACCAACTCAAAATTAGGAAATGAGGAAGAGAAGGTGAGAGACAGGGAATAGAACCCCAGGGGGAAGCAGCCCAGGAATGACAGAGGTGGGAATATCGGGATGTGCTGAGCAGCTTCCAGGTCCTGAGGCACAGACTCATCCCAAAATCCCACCCCTGGATAATTCCAATAATCCAGGAACGTGATTTCCTGTCTGTCTCTCACAAACCTCTTTCCAGAACTAATTCCTACAATCCTGCCTTTATTCCTGGTCTGTTTATTCCCACAGGATTCTATCTCCCAGCTTTTCACCCTCCACTTTCTCCCCCTGCTTCCCACGGAGCCAAATCCCATAAATCCCTTTTTTTTTTGGCCTTTAATGTTACAACAATTTAAACCAGTTCTGCTCCATCTCTCCCAGTTTGGGAGAATTATTGGGACAACAGTTTTTCCTGCTGCTGGAATTTTGCCCAACTGGGAAACGCCCCAAATCCACAAAAACCTGTAGCCAGGAGGGGAATAAATATTTTAATATTTGTTAATGATAAATATGATGCTTATTATTTCGTTAATAATGAGTATTTTAATCTAATGGAAATAGAATATATTCCAGGGGGGTCTCTGTGGGGTCCCCAAACCCTTGGAAGGGTCTCTCTGGGCTTCCCAAAGCTTTGGGGTCCCAAAAAAGCTGTGGGGTCCCAAAGCCCTTGAGGGTGTTTTGTGGGGCCCCCAAACCTTTGGGGGGGGTGTCTCTGTGGGGTCCCCAAAGCTTTGGGGGTCTCTGTGGTGTCTCTAATCTAAGGGGAAGGGTCTCTGTAGGGTCCCCAAGCCCTTGAGGGTTATTTTGTGGGGTCCCCAAACCTCTATGGGGGGTTTCTGTGGTGCCCCCACCCAAGGGGAAGGGTCTCTGTGGGGTCCCCAGGCCCTTATGGGGTCTCAAAGCCCTTGGGGGTCCCCAAAGCTTTGGGGGGGTCTCTGTGGGGTCCCCAGGCCCTTCATGGGGTCCCAAAGCCCTTGGGGGTCCCCAAAGTTTTGGGGGGTTCTCTGTGGGGTCCCAAATATTTTTTTTTGGGGGGAGGTGGGTGTCTCTGTGAGGTCCTCGAGCTCTTAGCAGGTCCCTGTGAGGTCTCAAACCTTTGGGGGTCTCTGTGGGGTCTCCAAACCCTTGGGGGGGGCTGTGTGGGGTCTCCACATCCTTTAGGAGAGTCTCTGTGGGGTCCCCCACACAAGGAAGGGGGGGTGTCTCTGTGGGGTCCCCTGTGGGGTCCCAAAGCCCTTGGGGGGGTGTCTCCAACCCCACTCCACACATTCCCGTTTTCCACCTCCCCCTCCCCTCGGGTTCTTCCCAAACCCACCCCTCCCCTAAAACCCCCTTCCCACACCACTACCTGACCTCGCACTGCTACTCCCACCCTCCTACCCCCGCGCGATGATCCCGGGATCCCTCACACCGCCCTAAACCCCCTCGGGACCCCCTCAGAGCCCCCCGATCCTCTCAGAGCCGCCCCCCGTCACCTCCGCGCCGCCTCCGCCATCGCCGCTCTCCCGCCTTCGACCCGCGCGCGCTTCTCCCGCCCGCCCCGCCCCCCCGCTCCCATTGGCCGAGCCACACGTCAATCAGGAAGCTTCCTTTCTCATTGGTGGGCGGGAGAAGCGCGCCGCGCTGCGCCCGCCCCGCCGCGGTTCGCAGCCAATCACGGAGCGCGGCCGCGCTAAAAGACTACAACTCCCAGAGTGCATCGCGAGGACGGAACTGTGTCTCCGCCGCTAGGAACGCGCGAGGCGTGATGGGAGTTGTAGTCCGGGCTCTGTGAGGCGCGGGAGATTCCAAAGGGGAAATTGAGAATAAAAAGGGTTGGGAGTGAATAAAGGGGCGCTTGGGAGGTTAAATGGGAGGTTATGGGGGTGATAATAAGGGGGGTTTGGTGAGAAATGGGTCTTCAGGGCGCTGACACGAAGAGCAGGCTCTGCAGACTGGGGATATTTAGGAATTAAGGAGAACTCCAGTGCCTTGGGAATGGGATGGTTTGGGTGGGATTTTAAGGATCTTCTCATTTCAGCCCCTCTGCCATGGGCAGGGACACCTTCCACTAGATCAGGGTGCTCCAAGGGAATCCAAGCTGGCCTTGGACACTTTCAGGGATGGGGCAGCCGAGAAAAAAGGGGAAGGAAAAAGGGGGACGGGAAGTAAAATAAAGGGAAAAGGGGGAAAGTAAAGAGAAACAAAGGGGAAAGACAAAAAAGGGGGAAAGTAAGAGGGAAAGGAAAGGAGGAAAAAGGGGAAAGGAAATAAAAAGGAGGAAAGGGGAAATTAGGGGGAAAGGGAAGGAAAAAAGGGAAACGGGAAAAAGGAAAAGGGAAAGATGGTAAGGAAAAGAAAGAGGGCAAAGGAAAGATGAAAGGGAAAAAAGGAGGAAGGGGGAAAAGGGGGAAAGGAAAAAGAGGAAATGCAAAAGAAAAAAGAGGGAAGAAAAAGCAGAAGAGAAAAAGGAGGGAAGAAAGGGAAAAAGGGGAAATGGGAAGGAAAGGAAAAGGGGTAAAGGAAAGAGAAAAGGAAAAGAAGAAAAAAGGGGGAAAGGGAAAAGGGGGTATCTGAGAGGAAAAAAAGGAAGGAGGGAAAAGAAATGGTAAAGGAGAAAAAGATTGGAAAGAAAAGGGAAGGAAAAGAAAGAAGGGACAGGGAACGGGAAAGAAAGCAGGAAGGGGGGGGAAAACTGGGGAAAGGTGAAAAAAAAGGGGAAAAGGCAAAACCGGAAAAGGGCAAAGGACGGGCCCTCCCGGCCTCGCCGCCCTCAACGCGCATGAGCGGCGCCCCTTTGGCCCTCGGCGCACGCGCAAACCCCCATTGCGGCCTCGCTGCCCTCACTGCGCATGCGCAGTCTCCCTTCGACCCTCGGCGCATGCGCAGGCTGCCGTTACGGCCTCGGCGCCCCCACCGCGCGTGCGCGCGCGCAGGCGCCGAGCGAGGCCACGCCTCCCGACCTGAGTCCACCCCCCCTCAGGCGGAACCGGCGAAGCGCCGGGAACGGGAGCGGGAGGGAAAAGGGCGGCCCGGGAGCCCCGGGAGCTCCAGCGGCGGCCAGGATGGTGTTCTACTTCACCTCCGGCGGTGAGGCGGCGCGGCGGCAGCGGGAGCGGCGGGGGGGTTTGCGGAGCGCGGAGTGGGTCGGGTGGGAAGGGCCGTGGGAATTCATCCGGTCCCACCCACCGGACACCTGACGCCGTCCCGAACGGTGTTCCGGGGAATCCAACCCGGCCTGGGACACTCCCAGGGATCCAGGGGCAGCCACAGCTTCTCTGGGAATTC
>NW_020922174.1:0-3564 GCF_003984885.1 Neopelma chrysocephalum
CTCACCAACGATGGCCCTTTTTGCCCAGAAGGAGGGGCCTGACTCTCCGGCTCTCGCCTGCCCTTTGTGCGCCCCGCTCGGCTCTACGCATGCAGCTTGGGATCCTGGCCCCCTTTGCCTCCAGTCTTGGAGGAATGCTCGACCTTATCCGATTTTTGACCCCGGCCAGCACCGGGCCGCCCAAGGCAGCTTCCCGCAAACGACAGCCTTTTTTACCTTGAAGGAGGAGCCTGACCCTCCGGATCTCGCCTGCCCTTTGTGCGCCTCGCTCGGCTCTACGCGTGCAGTGGGGGTTACCGGCCCCGGCGCTTACGGTCTGGGAGGAATCCGCGACCGTATCCGATTTTGGACGTCGACCAGCACCAGGCCGCCCAATGCGCCTGCCTGCAAACGACGGCCTTTTTTGCCCAGAAGGAGGGGCCTGACTCTCCGGCTCTCGCCTGCCCTTTGTGTGCCTCGCTCGGTTCTATGCGCGCAGACGGGGCTCCCGGCCCCGGCGCATCGTCTCTGGGAGGAATCCTTGACCGTATCCAATTATAGTCCCCAGACGACTGGTGCACCGGCCTGCCAACGACACCCCGTTTTGCCCAGAAGGAGAGGCCTGACCCACTGGCTCTCGACTGCCATTTGTGCGCCTCGCTCAGGTCTACGCGCGCAGATGGGGTTCCTCCCCCCTCGACTCCGGTATGGGATGAATGCTCGACCGTATCCGATTTTGGACCCCGGTCTGCGCTCCGGCTTGCGAACGACAGCCCTTTTTGCCCAGAAGGAGGGGCCTGGCCCTCCGGCTCTTGCCTGCCCTATGTGCGCCTTGCTCTGCTCTATGCGCAGAGACGGGGCTCCCGGCTCCGGTGCCTCCGGTCTGGGAGGAATCCTCGACTGTATCAGATTTTGGCCCACGGCCGGTGAGCCAGCCTGCGAATGACAGCCCTTTTTTCCCAGATGGAGGGGCCTGACCCTCCGGCTCTCGCCTGCCCTTTGTGTGCTTGTGGGCTGAAGTTGTAGCCCCACAATTAAAGTTTGAGGTAGTGCAAAAGTTAGGTCGTGTTCCATGGGAGCAGTGGAGCTGGTTAGATGGTTTCCATGGACACGGCCTTGGGTTGCAGGGAGTACAAGTTTAAGACGGTTTGATCATGTGCAGGTGCTTGGATTCCTGGGTTTTGTTGTGAGAATATGTTTGTGTTGTGTGTGAAGTTGGCAAGCTCAACAAAACCTAACCCTAACCCTATCCCTAACCCTAACACTAAACCTAAACCTAACCCTAACCCTAACACCAAACCTCAACCTAACCCTAACCCCTAAACCCTAAGCCTAACCCTAACCGTAACCCTAACCCCTAACCGTAAGCCTAACCCGAAGCCTAACCCTAAGTCTGAGCCTAACCCTACCCCTAACCCTAAGCCTAACCCTAACCCTAAGCCTAAGCCGAAGTCTAAGACCCTAACCCCGAACCCTAACCCTACCCCAACCCTAACCCCAACCCTAAGCCTAACCCTAAGCCTAACCCTAACCCTAAGGCTAACCCTAAGCCTAAGCTGAAGCCTAACACCCTAACCCCGAACCCTAACCCTAAGCCTAACCCTAAGCCTAACCCTAAGCCTAACCATAACCCTAACCCTAACCCTAGCCCTAACCCTAGCCCTAAGCCTAAGCCTAAGCCTAACCCTAACCCTAAGCCTTACCCTAACCCTAACCCTAAACCCTAACCCGAACCCTAAGCCTAACACTAAACCCTAACCCGAACCCGAACACTAACCCTAACCCTAAGCCTTACCAGAACCCTAACCCGAACCCGAACCTTAACCCGAACCCTAACCCTAAACCTAAACCGAACACTAGCCCTAACCCTAAACCGAACCCTAACCCTAAATCTAAACCGAAACCTAACCCTAACCCTAACCCGAACCCTAACCATAACCCTAACCCAGCATTTTGTGAGCCGCGCTTGGCCCTACTCGTGCAGCCAGGGCTCCCGGCCCCAGCGCCTCCGGTCTGGGAGGAATCCTCCACCGTATCCAATTTTGGCCCCAGGCCGGCTCCAGGACGGCCGGCGGAAAGGTCAGCGAACGACGACCTTTTATGCCCAGAAGGAGGGGCCTGACCCTCTGGCTCTCACATGCCCTTTCTGCGCCTCGCTCGGCTCTACGCGCGCATCCAGGGCTCCCAGCCCCAGCACCTCTGTTGTGGGAGGAAATCTCGGCCGTATCCGATTTTGACCCTCGACCAGCCCAGGGACGCCAGGACGCCTGGCCACGAATGACGGCCCTTTTTGCCCAGAAGGAGGGGCCTGACCCTCCGGATCTCGCCTGCCCTTTGTGCGCCTCGCTCGGCTCTACGCGCGCAGCCAGGGCTCCCGGCCCCGGCGCCTCGGGACTGGGAGGAATCCTTGACCGTATCCGATTTCGGACCTCGGCCAGCCTCTGGTCGCCCAAGGCGCCTGCTTGCGAACGACGACCTTTTTTGCCAAAAAGGAGGAGCCTGACCCTCCGGCTCTCGCCTGCCCTTGTGCACCTCGCTCGGCTCTACGCGTGCAGAAGGGGCTCCCAGCCCTGGCGCATCCAGTCTGGAAGGAATCCTCGACCGTATCCAATTATACTCCTCGGACGACTGGCGCACAGGCCCGCGATCAACGGCCGACTTTCCCCAAAGGAGGGACCTGACCCTCCGGCTCTTGCCTGCCCTTTGTGCGCCTCGCTTGGCTCTACGTGCGCTGAAGGAGCTCCCGCCCCCCTCACCTCCAGTATGGGAGGAATGTTCTACCGTATCCGATTTTGACCTCGGGCAGCCCCGGGCTGCCCAAGGTGCCTGCCCGCGAACGACGCCCCTTTTTGCTTAGCAGGAGGGGCCTGACCCTCCGACTCTCGCCTGCCCTTTGTGTGTCTCGCTCGGCACTACACGCGCAGCTGGGGATCCCGGTCCCCTTGCCTCCGGTGTGAGAGGAATGCTCGACCGTATCCGATTTTGGACCCTGGCTAGCCCCGAAACGCCTATGGCGCCTGCCCGCGAACGACGGCCCTTTTTGCCCAAAGGGAGGGGTCCGACCCTCCGGCTCTCGCCTGCCCTTTGTGCGCCTCGCTTGGATCTACGCGCGCTGAAGGGGCTCCCGCCCCCCTCACCTCCAGTCTGGGAGGAATGCTCGACTGTATCCGATTTTGGACCTCGGGCAGCCCCGGGCTTCCCAAGGTGCCTGCCCGCGAACGACGGTCCTTTTTGCCCAAAAGGAGGGGCCTGACCCTCCGGCTCTCGCCTGCCCTTTGTGCGCTTGTGGGCTGAAATTGTAGCCCCACAATTAAAGTTTGAGGTAGTGCAAAAGTTAGGTCGTGTTCCATGGGAGCAGTGGAGCTGGTTAGATGGTTTCCATGGACACGGCCTTGGGTTGCAGGGAGTACAAGTTTAAGACGGTTTGATCATGTGCAGGTGCTTGGATTCCAGGGGTTTGTTGTGAGAATATGTTTGTGTTGTGTGTGAAGTTGGCAAGCTCAATAAAACCTAACCCTAACCCTAACCCTAACCCTATCCCTAACCCTAACACTAAACCTAAACCTAACCCTAACCCTAACACTA
>NW_020922175.1:0-695 GCF_003984885.1 Neopelma chrysocephalum
TCTGGAAGGAATCCTCGACCGTATGCAATTTTAGCCCCCCGCCGGCAAGCGCGCCGGCACACGAGCGACGGCCCTTTTTGCAAAGAAGGAGGGGCCTGACCCTCCGGCCTTCCCCTGCCCCTTGTGCGCCGCGATCGGCTCTACGTGCGCAGCCAGGGCTCCCGGTCCTGGCGCCTTCGGTCTGGAAGGAATTCTCGACCGTATGCAACTTTAGCGCCCAGTCGGCCGATGCACGGGCCCACGAACGACGGCCCTTTTTGCCCAGAAGGAGGGACCTGACCCTCCGGCTCTTGCCTGCTATTTCTGCGCCGCAATCGGCTCTACGCGCGCAGCCAGGGATCCCAGTCCTGGCGCCTTCGGTCTGGAAGGAATCTTCGACCGTATGCAATTTTAGCCCCCAACTGGCAGGCGCGCTGGCCAGCGAATGACGGCCCTTTTTGCCCAGAAGTAGAGGCCTGACCCTCCGGCTCTCGCCTGCTATTTGTGCGCCGCGATCGGCTCTACGCGAGCAGCCAGGGCTCCCGGTCCTGGCGCCTTCGGTCTGGAAAGAAACCTCGAACGTATGCAATTTTAGACCCCGCCAGGTCGGCGCACGGGCCCACGAACGATGGCCCTTTTTGCCCAGAAGGAGGGGCCTGACCCTCCGGCTCTTGCCTGCCCCTTGTGCGCCGCAATCGGCTCTACGCGCGCAGCCG
>NW_020922176.1:0-3816 GCF_003984885.1 Neopelma chrysocephalum
AAGGCACCACGACCAGGAGTCCTGGCTGCGCGCGTAGAGCCGATCGCGGCGCAAAAAGAGCAGGCGAGAATCGGAGGGTCAGGCCCCTCCTTCTGAACAAAAAGGACTGTCGTTCAGGGGCCGGTGCGCTGGCAGGACGGGGTCTAAAATTACATACGGTCGAGGATTCCTTCCAGACCGAAGGCGCCAGGACCGGTAGCCCCGGCTGCGTGCCTAGAGACGATCGCGGCGCACAAATAGAAGGCGAGAGCCGGAGGGTCAGGTCCCTCCTTCTGGGCAAAAAGGGCAGTCTTATGCTGGCCAGCGCACCTGCCAGTCAGGGAGTAAAATTGCCTGCGGTCGAGTATTCCTTCCAGACCGAAGGCGCCGGGACGGGGAGCCACAGCTGCGCGCGTAGAACCGATCGCAACGCACAAATTGCAGGCGAGAGCCGGAGGGTCAGGCCCCTCCTTCTGGGCAAAAAGAGCCGTTGTTCGTAGGCCTGTGCGCCGGCCGTCCGGGGGCTAAAATTGGATACGGTCAAGGATTCCTTCCAGACCGAAGGCGCCAGGACCGGGAGCCCCGGCTGCGCGCATACAACTGATCGCGGCGCACAAGGGGCAGACGAGAACCGGAGGGTCAGGCCCCTCCTTCTGGGCAAAAAGGGCCGTCGTTCGTTTGCTGGCGCGCTGGCCGGCCGGGGGCTAAATTGCATACAGTCGAGGATTATTTCAAGACCGAAGGCGCCAGGACCGGGAGCCACGGCTGCGCGCGTAGAGCCGATAGCTGCGCACAAATAGCAGGCGAGAGCCGGAGGGTCAGGCCCCTCCTTCATTGGCAAATAGGGTCGCCGTTCGCTGACCGCCGCACCTGGCATTCGGGAGCCGGCCGAGGGCCAAAATCAGATACGGTCGAGGATTCCTTCAGGACCGGATGTGCCGAAGTCGGGAACCCCGGCTGCGCTTGTAGAGCAGAGCGCGGCGCGCAAAGGGTAGAAGGGGGCCGGAGGGTCAGGCCCCACCTGCTGGGCAAAAAGGGCCGTGGTTCGTGGGCCCGTGCGCCGTCCGGCCAGGGGCTAAAATTGCATACGGTCGAGGATTCCTTCCAGACCGAAGGCACTAGGACCGGGAGCCCCGGCTGCGCGCGTAGAGCCGATCGCGGGGCACAAATAGCAGATGAGCGCCGGAGGGTCAGGCCCCTCCTTCTGGGCAAAAAGGGCCGTCGTTCTTGGGCTGGTGCGCCTGCCAGTTGGGGGCTAAAATTGCATACGGTCGAGGATTCCTTCCAGACCGAAGGCGCCAGGACCGGGAGCCCCAGCTCACCGCGTAGAGCCGATCGCGGCGCAAAAGGGAAAGGCGAGAGCCGGAGGGTCAGACCCCTCCTTTTGGGCAAAAAGGGCCATTGTTCGTAGGCCTGTGTGCCGGCCGACCGGGGGCTAAAATTGCATACGCTTGAGGATTCCTTCCCGACCGAAGGCGCCAGGACCGGGACCCTGGCTGCGCGCATAGAGCCGATCGCGGCGCACAAATAGCAGGCGAGAGCCGGAGGGTGAGGCCCCTCCTTCTGGGAAAAAAGAGCCGTTGTTCGTAGGCCTGTGCGCCGGCCCACCGGTTACTAAAATTGCATACGGTCGAGGATTTCCTCCAGACCGAAGGAGCCAGGACCGGGAGCCCAGGCTGCGCGCGTAGAACCGATCGCGGCGCACAAATAGCAGGCGAGAGCCGGAAGGTCAGGCCCCTCCTTCTGGGTAAAAAGGGCCGTTCTTTGTAGGCCTGAGCGCCGGCCGTACGGGGGCTAAAATTGCATACGGTCAAGGATTCCTTCCAGACCGAAGGCGCCAGGACCGGGAGCCCCGGCTGCGCGCGTAGAGCCGATCGCGGTGCACATAAAGGAGGCGAGAGCCGGAGGGTCAGGCCCCTCCTTCTGGGCAAAAAGGGCCGTCGTTGGCTGGCCAGCGCGTCTGCCAGTCGGGGGCTAAAATTGCATACGGTCGAGGATTACTTCCAGACCGAAGGCGCCAGGACCGGGAGCCACGGCTGCGCGCGTGCAGATGATCGCAACGCACAAGTGGCAGGCGAGAGCCGGAGGGTCAGGCCCCTCCTTCTGGCCAAAAGGGCCGTCGTTCAC
This sequence comes from Neopelma chrysocephalum, assembly GCF_003984885.1. Lineage (NCBI taxonomy): Eukaryota > Metazoa > Chordata > Aves > Passeriformes > Pipridae > Neopelma > Neopelma chrysocephalum. The sequence goes on from NW_020922176.1 coordinate 2,107, forward strand.
GTGCCAGTGCGCGGGATGGACGGGGGCTAAAATTGCATACGGTAGAGGATTCCTTCCAGACCGAAGGCGCCAGGACCGGGAGACTCAACTGCGCGCGTAGAGCCGATTGCGGGGCACAAATAGCAGGCGAGAGCCGGAAGGTCAGGCCCCTCCTTCTGGGCAAAAAGGGCCGTCTTACGCTGGTTGACGCGCCTGCTACTCGGGGGCTAAAATTGCTTACGGTCGAGGATTCCTTCCAGACCGAAGGCGCCAGGACCAGGACCCCGGCTACGCGCGTAGAGCCGATCGCGGCGCACAAGGGGCAGACGAGCGCCGGAGAGTCAGGCCCCTCCTTCTGGGCAAAAAGGCCGTCGTAGGCTGGCCGGCGCGCCTGCCAGTCTGGGGCTAAAATTGCATACGGTCGAGGATTCCTTCCAGACCGAAGGTGCCAGGACCGGGAGCCTCGGCTGCGCGCGTAGAGCCGATCGCGGCGCAGAAATAGAGGCGAGCCGGAGGGTCAGGTCCCTCCTTCTGGGCAAAAGGGGCCGTCGTTCGCTGGCCGGCGCACCTGCCTGTCGGGGGCTAAAATTACATACGGTCGAGGATTCCTTCCAGACCGAAGGCGCCAGGACCGGGAGCCCCAACTGCGCGCGGAGAGCCTATTGCAGGGCACAACAGCAGGCGAGAGCTGGAGGGTCAGGACCCTCCTTCTGGGCAAAAAGGGCCGTCGTTGGCGGGCCAGCGCGCCTGCAAGTCGGGGGCTAAAATTGCATACGGTCCAGGATTCCTTCCAGAACGAAGGCGCCAGGACCGGGAGCCCCATCTGCGCGCGTAGAACCGATCGCGACGCAAAAATAGCAGGCGAGAGCCGGAGGGTCAGGCCCCTCCTTCTGGGCAAAAAGGGCAGTCATTCGTAGGCCGGTGCGCCGGCCGACCGGAGATAAAATTGCATACGGTCGAGGATTCGTTCCAGACCGAAGGCGCCAGGACCGGGAGCCCCAGCTGCGCGCGTAGAGCCGATCGTGGCGCAAAGTAGCAGGCAAGAGCCGAAGGGTCAGGCCCCTCCTTCTGGGCAAAAAGGGCCGTCTTTGGCTGGCCAGCGAGCCTGCCAGTCGGGGGCTAAAATTGCATACGGTCGAGGATTCCTTCCAGACCGAAGGTGCCAGGACCGGGACCCTGGCTGCGCGCGTAGAGCCGATCTCGGGCACAAATAGCAGGCGAGAGCCGGAGGGTCAGGCCCCACCTTCGGGGTAAAAAGGGCTGTCGTTCGTGGGCCCGCGCGACTGCCGACCGGAGGCTAAAATTGCATACAGTCGAGGATTCCTTCCAGACCGAAGGCGCCGGGACCGGGAGCAATGGCTGCGCGCGTAGAGACGATCGCAACGCACATATGGCAGGTGAGAGCCGGAGGGTCAGGCCCCTCCTTCTGGCCAAAAGGGCCGTCGTTCACGGGTAAGTGCGCTGGCTGGACGGGGGCTAAAATTGCATACGGTCGAGGATTCCTTCCAGACCGAAGGCGCCAGGACCGGGAGCCCCAGCTGCTCGCGTAGAGTCGATCGCAACGCACAAGGGGCAGGCGAGAGCCGGAGGGTCGGGCCCCTCCTTCTGGGCTAAAAGGGCCGTCCATCGTGGGCCGGTGCGCCGGCTGGACGGGGGCTAAAATTACATACGGTCGAGGATTCCTTCCACACCGAAGGTACCAGGACCAGGACCCCGGCTGCGCGCGTAGAG
>NW_020922177.1:0-575 GCF_003984885.1 Neopelma chrysocephalum
CCCCAAAAATGAACAAAAATTCACCCAAACCTGACTCAAATCTCCCCAAAAAATGAACAGAAAATCGCCCAAAACAGATTCAAATCTCCCCAAAAAATCACCCCAAACTGAATCAAATCTCCCCAAAAAATGAACAGAAAATGACCCAAAAATGACTCAAATCTCCCCAAAAAATCGCCAAAAATTGACTCAAATCTCCCCAAAAAATGAACAGAAAATGACTCAAACCCCCCCAAAAAATCTCCCCAAACTGACTCAAATCTCCCCAAAAAATAAACAGAAAATCACCCAAAACTCCCCAAAAAATCACTCAAAACTGACTCAAATCTCCCCAAAATTGTCCAAAAAATCAACCAAAAATGACTCAAATCTCTCCAAAAAATGAACAGAAAATGACCCAAAACTGACTCAAATCTCCCCAAAAAATGAACAGAAAATCACCCAAAACTCACTCAAATCTCCCCAAAAAATCAATCAAACCTGACTCAAATCTCCCCAAAAAATGAAGAGAAAATGACTCAAATCTCTCCAAAAAATGAACAGAAAATCACCCAAAACTGACCCAAATCTCCCCA
>NW_020922177.1:675-2437 GCF_003984885.1 Neopelma chrysocephalum
CTCAAATCTCCCCAAAAAATCACCCAAAACTGATTCAAATCTCCCCAAAAAATCACCCAAAACTGACTCAAATCTCCTCAAAAAATGAACAGAAAATCACCCAAAACTGACTCAAATCTCCCAAAAAAATCACCCAAAACTGACTCAAATCTCCTCAAAAAATGAACAGAAAATCACCCAAAACTGACTCAAATCTCCCCAAAAAATCACCCAAAACTGATTCAAATCTCCCCAAAAAATCACCCAAAACTGACTCAAAGTTCCCCAAAAATGAACAAAAAATCACCCAAAACTGACTCAAATCTCCTCAAAAAATGAACAGAAAATCACCCAAAACTGACTCAAATCTCCCAAAAAAATCACCCAAAACTGACCCAAATCTACCCAGAATTGTCCAAAAAATCCACCAAAACTGACTCTAATCTCCCCAAAAAATCACCCAAAAATGACTCAAATGGCCCCAATAAATGAACAGAAAATGACTCAAATCTCCCCAGAAAATCACTCAAAACTGACTCAAATCTCCCCAAAAAATGAACAGAAAATCACCCAAAACTGATTCAAATCTCCACAAAAAATCCCCCAAAACTGACTCAAATCTCCCCAAAAAATGAACAGAAAATGACTCAATCTCCAAAACAATAACCCCAAACTGACCCAAATCTCCCCAAAATTGTCCAAAAAATCACCCAAAACTGACTCAAATCTCCCCAAAACATCACCCAAAACTGACTCAAATGGCCCCAAAAAATGAACAGAAAATCACCCAAAAATGACTCAAATCTCCCAAAAAATCACCCAGACTTGACCCAAATCACCCCAAAATTGTCCAAAAGTCACCCAAAACTGACTCAAATCTCCCCAGAAACTGAGTCAAATCTCCCCAAAAAATGAACAGAAAATGACTCAAAACTCCACAAAAAATCACCCCAAACTGACCCAAATCTCCCCAAAATCAGGGACTTTATAATCAGGGACCCCAAATTGGAGATCCCAAAAAATCAGCGACTCCCCCAAAATTAGAGACGCCAAAATCAGAGACCCCCAAAATCAGAGACCCTAAAATGAGGGACCCCCAAAATCAAGGACCCCAAATGTTGTAGACGACAGGAAAAGTATCACACGAGCACAGTATTGATCATGACTAATCCAACTTTATTGCTCTGGGCTTTGTGCTTAGAAAGGTTCATAATGAGCCTCAGACATATTCCAAGCACGGGCTCAGCATTGGCTTCTAATTCCCTGAGTTGTATTTGTGCAAATGCTGCTTCTTTCTCATGCTTTACAGATACTTCTTTGCTGCTTTCTCTGCTTTTCCCATCCTGTTGCTTTCTCCTTTCTATCCCGGGTGCATTTTCACAGACAATGCAGCTTCACATCAAACGATGCAGCTTCACAAACACAGGGACCTTCGGAGGTTTCTCTGCTACAGAATCTTTCTTATGTCCTCTTTCTATTAACCAGGTTTCTATAATACTTGTTTATTCTTAATAACCCAAGTTCTCATTCTGCATCTAGGGTTGGAAGTGGTCAGCAAGTATCAGTGGACTAAAGTGCAAAAGAGACAACAAGAACTGACCTTTTGGCTCGGAAATAGTCTAATACTTTTTATTTAGCCACAGGCCCTACCTGAGCTCCAGACACTCTCCCAGCTCCAGAGATGCAACCCCAGCCCTGTACTGATTTCAGTCCCAGCCCCTCAGTGATTTCAGCTCGAGACCCACAAGCTTTATTTCACTGCCAGCTCTGCTCTCTCAGCAGC
>NW_020922177.1:2447-4853 GCF_003984885.1 Neopelma chrysocephalum
CGCCGCCACGGGAAGCTGCTCCAGCTTCTCATGCAGGATCTTCATCTCGGCTCCAGCTCCGAGACGTTCCAGCTCCAACCTCCCACTCCCAATCCCACTCCACCCTCACATTCCCAATCCCAGTCCCCCTGGTATTCCTCCTGCCCCAGAACTCCTATCCCAACTCCAAAGTCACAATCCCTGTCCTAGACTGATTGCAGCCCTACCCGCCCAGTTCACGTTCCCGCCCATCAATCCCTAGTCCAGCCACACAGGGATTTCAGCCACGGTGCCACAGGCCTATCTCCCAGTGATTGTTGTCATTCCTGCCCCAAGTGTTACAGTCCCAGGCCCAGAACCCATCCCTACCCCAGCCCCTCAGTGATTTCAGCTCGAGACCCACAAGCTTTATTTCACTGCCAGCTCTGCTCTCTCAGCAGCAGCTCTGCATCTTGACATCGCCGCCACGGGAAGCTGCTCCAGCTTCTCTCTGCAGGATCTTTATCTCGGCTCCAGCTCTGCGACGTTTGAGCTCCGGGACGTTCCAGCTCCACCCTCCCACTCCCAATCCCAGTCCCCCAGCAACTCCTCCTGCCCCAGAACTCCTATCCCAACTCCAAAGTCACAATCCCTGTCCTAGACTGATTTCATACCTTCCCGCCCAGTCCACCTTCCCACACATCAATCCCTAGTCCAGCCATGCAAGGATTTCAGCCACGGTGCCACAGGCCCAATCTCCCAGTGATTGCTGTCATTCCTGCCCAAGTGTTACAGCCCCAAGCCTAGAACCCATCCCTACCCCAGCCCCACAGTCATTTCAGCTGAGACCCACAAGCTTTATTTCACTGCCAGCTCTGCTCTCTCAGCAGCAGCTCTGCATCTTGCCATCGCCGCCACGGGAAGCTGCTCCAGCTTCTCATGCAGGATCTTCATCTTGGCTCCAGCTCCACATTCACACTACCAATCCCAGTCCACCCTCACATTCCCAATCCCAGTCCCCCTGCTATTCCTCCTGCCCCAGAACTCCTATCCCAAATCCAAAGTCACAATCCCTGTCCTAGACTGATTTCACACCGACCCGCCCAGTCCACATTCCCACCCATCAATCCCTTTTCCACAGCCACACAGGAATTTCAGCCACGGTGCCACAGGCCCTATCTGAGCTCCAGACACTCTCCCAGCTCCAGAGATCCAATCCCAGCCCTGTACTGATTTCAGCCGCAGCCTCTCAGTCCACATTCCCAATTTACAATCTCAATTCCAAACACACCGGGATTTCAGCCACGGTGCCACAGGCCCTATCTGAGCTCCACTCTCTCAGTTCCAGAGATCCAATCCCAGCCCTGTAGTGATTTCAGCCCCAGCCTCTCAGTCCACATTCCCAATTTACAATACCAATTCCAAACACACAGGGATTTCAGCCACGGTGCCACAGGCCCTATCTCCGCCCCACACTGATTCCTGCCCAAGTGTTACAGTCCCAGGCCCAGAACCAATCCCTACCCCAGCCCCTCAGTGATTTCAGCTCGAGACCCACAAGCTTTATTTCACTGCCAGCTCTGCTCTCTCAGCAGCAGCTCTGCATCTTGACATCGCCGCCACGGGAAGCTGCTCCAGGTTCTCTCTGCAGGATCTTCATCTCGGCTCCAGCTCTGCCACGTTTCAGCTCTGCGTCGTTTGAGCTCCGGGACGTTCCAGCTCCACCCTCATAATCCCAATCCCAGTCCCCCAGCTACTCCTCCTGCCCCAGAACTCCTATCCCAACTCCAAAGTCACAATCCCTGTCCTAGACTGATTTCACACCTTCCCGCCCAGTCCACGTTCCCACCCATCAATCCCTAGTCCAGCCACGCAAGGATTTCAGCCACGGTGCCACAGGCCTATCACCCAGCGATTGCTGTCATTCCTGCCCCAAGTGTTACAGTCCCGAGCCCAGAACCCATCCCTACCCCAGGCCCTCAGTGATTTCTGCTCGAGACCCACAAGCTTTATTTCACTGCCAGCTCTGCTCTCTCAGCAGTAGCTCTGCATCTTGACATCGCCGCCACGGGAAGCTGCTCCAGGTTCTCTCTGCAGGATCTTCATCTCGGCTCCAGCTCTGCAACGTTTCAGCTCCGGGACGTTCCACCTCCACCCTCCCACTCCGAATCGCACTCCACCCTCACACTCCCAATCCCAGTCCCCCAGCTACTTCTCCAGCCCCACAAACCCCTTCCCAGTTCCAAAATCACAAGCCCACCACTAGACTCATTTCGGCCCTACACACCCAGTCCACGTTCCCGCCCATCAATCCCTATTCCACAGACACACAGGGATTTCAGCCACGGTGCCACAGGCCCTATCTGAGCTCCAGACACTCTCCCAGCTCCAGAGATGCAATCCCAGCCTGATTTCAGCCCCAGCCTCTCAGTCCACATTCCCAATTTT
>NW_020922177.1:4863-7099 GCF_003984885.1 Neopelma chrysocephalum
CCCCAGCCCCTCAGTGATTTCAGCTCGAGACCCACAAGCTTTATTTCACTGCCAGCTCTGCTCTCTCAGCAGCAGCTCTGCATCTTGACATCGCCGCCACGGGAAGCTGCTCCAGCTTCTCACTGCAGGATCTTCATCTCGGCTCCAGCTCTGCCACGTTTCAGATCCGGGACGTTTCAGCTCCACCGTCACACTCCCAATCCCAGCTCCACCCTCACACTCCCAATCCCAGTCCCCCAGCTACTCCTCCTGCCCCACAAACCCCTTCCCAATTCCAAAATCACAAGCCCACCACTAGACTCATTTCAGCCCTACACATCCAGTCCACGTTCCCGCCCATCAGTCCCTAGTCCACAGCCACACAGGGATTTCAGACACGGTGCCACAGGCCCTATCTGAGCTCCAGACACTCTCCCAGCTCCAGAGATCCAATCCCAGCCCTGTAGTGATTTCAGCCCCAGCCTCTCAGTCCACATTCCCAATTTACAATACCAATTCCAAACACACAGGGATTTCAGCCACGGTGCCACAGGCCCTATCTCCGCCCCACACTGATTCCTGCCCAAGTGTTACAGCCCCACAACCAAACCCTGTCCCTACCCCAGCCCCTCAGTGATTTCAGCTCGACACCCACAAGCTTTATTTCACTGCCAGCTCTGCTCTCTCAGCAGCAGCTCTGCATCTTGACATCGCCGCCACGGGAAGCTCCTCCAGGTTCTCACTGCAGGATCTTCATCTCGGCTCCAGCTCCGAGACGTTCCAGTTCCACCCTCACACTCCCAATCCCAGTCCCCCAGCTACTTCTCCAGCCCCACAAACCCCTTCCCAATTCCAAAATCACAAGCCCACCACTAGACTCATTTCACCTCGACCCACCCAGTCCACCTTCCCGACTAACAATCAATCCCTATTCCACAGCCACACAGGGATTTCAGACACGGTGCCACAGGCCCTATCTGAGCTCCAGATACTCTCCCAGCTCCACAGATGCAATCCCAGCCCTATACTGATTTCAAGCCCAGCCTCAGTCCACATTCCCAATTTACAATCTCAATTCCAAACACACAGGGATTTCAACGACGGTGCCACAGGCCCTATCTCTGCCCCACACTGATTCCTGCCCCAAGTGTTACAGTCCCAAGCCCAAACCCTTTCCCTACCCCAGCCCCTCAGTGATTTCAGCTCGAGACCCACAAGCTTTATTTCACTGCCAGCTCTGCTCTCTCAGCAGCAGCTCTGCATCTTGACATCGCCGCCACGGGAAACTGCTCCAGCTTCTCTCTGCAGGATCTTCATCTCGGCTCCAGCTCTGCCACGTTTCAGCTCCGGGACGTTCCAGCTCCACCCTCACACTCCCAATCCCAGTCCCCCAGCTACTCCTCCAGCCCCATAGACCCCTTCCCAATTCCAAAATCACAAGCCCACCACTAGACTCATTTCAGCCCTACACACCCAGTCCACGTTCCCGCCCATCAATCCCTATTCCACAGACACACAGGGATTTCAGCCACGGTGCCACAGGCCCTATCTCCGCCCCACACTGATTCCTGCCCAAGTGTTACAGCCCCGAGCCCAAAACCCCTTCCCAACCCTGGCCCTCAGTGATTTCAGCTCGAGACCCACAAGCTTTATTTCACTGCCAGCTCTGCTCTCTCAGCAGCAGCTCTGCATCTTGACATCGCCGCCACGGGAAGCTGCTCCAGGTTCTCATGCAGGATCTTCGTCTTGGCTCCAGCTCTGAGATGTTCCAGCTCCACCCTCACACTCCCAATCCCAGTCCACCCTCACACTCCCAATCCCAGTCCCCCAGATACTCCTCCAGCCCCACAAACCCTATCCCAATTCCAAAATCACAAGCCCACCACTAGACTCATTTCAGCTCTTTCCACTCAGTCCACGTTCCCGCCCATCAATCCCTAGTCCACAGCCACACAGAGGTTTCAGCGACGGTGCCAGTTCCTGTCTCAATACTGCAGTGATTACTGCTCCAGTGCCACAGTCTCTATCTCTCCTCCACAGTTCCTTTCCTCCACTCTCCCTATCCCATACTCAGACCCACCAGCTTTATTTCTCTGCCAGCTCTGCTGTCAGCTCCCGGTAATGCTGCTGCACGTTCCAGCCCTAGCATCCTTCTTTTGTTAAAGGTCTGAGTTTTCCACCCCAGCTCTCAAGCCCACATTCCAGGCCATGCCTGACTATTTTTGTCCCAGCTCCATCCCTGCAGTACTTATGCCAG
>NW_020922178.1:0-1358 GCF_003984885.1 Neopelma chrysocephalum
CCCCCCGGGTGGGTTTTGGGGGTCGGGGGGGTCCCAGAGGTTGGGGGTTGGGGGGGAGGGGGCGGGGCCCGGACCCGCCGCCGGGGGGGAGGGGCGATCCCCCCCCCCCAACCCCGGGGGATCCTCGGGATCCCCCCCCCCCCCTCCCGCCCCCCCCCCCGCCCGTGTCCCCCCCTCGTGTCCCACCCCCGTGTCCGTCTGTCTGTCCCCGTCCCCCCTCCGGCTCTTGACTCGTTTCTCTCCTCTCTCTCCTTCCCCGACCGTGTCCGTCTGTCCCTCTGTCCGTGTCCGTCTGTCCATCCACGTGTGTCCGTCTGTGTCTGTCTGTCTGTCCCTGCCTGTCCATGTCCGTCTGTCCATCCATGTGTGTCTGTCCGTGTCCGTCTGTTCCTCTGTCCGTGTGTGTCCGTCTGTCCATCCACATGTGTCCATGTCCATCTATCTGTCCCTGTCTGTCCCTGTCTGTCCGTGTCTGTCTGTCCATCCACGTGTCCATCCATGTCTGTCTGTCCTTCCCTGTCTGTCCACCCATGTGTGTCTGTCCGTGTCCGTCTGTCTGTCCCTGCCTGTCCCTGCCTGTCCGTGTCCGTCTGTCCATCCACACGTGTCCGTCCATGTCCGTCTGTCCGTCCCTGTCTGTCCATCTACGTGTGTCCGTCCGTGTCCATCTGTCCGTCCCCCATCCGCTGTCCATCCCTGTCCGTCCGTCCCCCTGCAGTGAGCCGTAGTCGTCCGTCTGTCCCTCTGTCCCCCCGTCCATCGCACCCCCCTCGTCTGTCTGTCCTCCCCCCATCTGTCTGTCCACTGTCCCCCCCGTTCTGTCGCTCCGTCCGTTGTCCCCGTCTGTCCATTGTCCCCCTGTCTGTCTATTGTGCCCCGTCCATCTGTCCATTGTCCCCCCGTCTGTCCATTGTCCCCTGTCCATCTGTCCATTGGCCCCCTGTCCGTCTGTCTGTCGGGCCCCCGCTCTGTCCCCCCGTCTGTCCCCCCTCCATCATCCCCTGTCCGTCTGTCCCCCTGTCTGTCCCCCCCCGCTGTCCCCCCTTTCTGTCCGTCTGTCCGTCCCTTCCATCCCTGTCCCCTGCATTGTCCCCCTGTCCGTCTGTCTGTCTGTCCCCCATCGTCCCCCTGTCCCTCTGTCCCTGCCCATCCGTGTCCCCCATCTGTCTGTCCATCATGTCCCCCTGTCTGTCTGTCCGTCTGTCTGTCCCCCCATCCGTGTCCCCCTGTCCTCCTGCCTGTCTGTCTGTCCCCCCCTTCATCATGACCCCTCATCCATGTCCCCCTGTCCGTGTGTCCGTGTGTCTGTCCGTCCATCCCCCCCTCCATCGTGTCCGTCTGTCTGTCCCCCCATTCCA
>NW_020922179.1:0-677 GCF_003984885.1 Neopelma chrysocephalum
AAATCCCTAAAATAAAGATATTTTTTAATTAATTAGGTAAAAAAAGAACCCAGACACTCCTGGGGGTCAGGGAGACCCTCCCAGAAATATCTAAAATAAAGATATTTTTAATTAAATAATTAAAAAAAGAACCTTGACAACTCTGGGGGTCAGTGAGACCCTCCCAAAAATCCCAAAAATAAAGATATTTTTAATTAAATTGTTAAAACTCAAACCCAGACGCTCCTGTGGGTCAGAGAGACCCTCCCAGAAAATCCCTAAAATAAAGATATTTTTAATTAAATAATTAAAAAAATAACTCTGAAACCTCTAGGGATCAGAGGGAAATCATTAAAATAAAGATATTTTTAATTAAATTGTTAAAACTCAAACCCAGACACTCCTGGGGGTCAGTGAGACCCTCCCAGAAATCCCTAAAATAAAGATATTTTTAATTAAACAATTAAAACCCAAACTCGGACACCCCTGGGGGTCAGGGGGAAATCACTAAAATAAAGATATCTTTAATTAAATAGTTAAAAAACCAAACCTTGACACTTTTGGGGGACAGTGAGACCCTCCCAGAAATCCCTAAAATAAAGATATTTTTTAATTAATTAGGTAAAAAAAGAACCCAGACACTCCTGGGGGTCAGGGAGACCCTCCCAGAAATATCTAAAATAAAGATATTTTTAATT
>NW_020922180.1:0-1342 GCF_003984885.1 Neopelma chrysocephalum
TTTTTTTTAGGAAAAAAATGGGGTTTATGGGAATGAAAAATGGGAGGATCGGCACCAAAAATTTGGGAGGGCTCAAAAATGGGAGGGAAGTCCCCAAAATTTGGTGAAGGGGGGTCCCAAAAATGGGGGGATTGGCCCTAAAATTTGGGGAGGTCTCAAAAGGGGGAGGGAAGTCCCCAAAATTTGGGAAGGAAGGGGGAGGCTAAAAATGGGAGGGGAATCCCCCCTGAAATTGGGAGGGTCCCCAAAAGTGAGGGGGGGGTTCCCAAATTTTGGGGGAGGGGATGCCAAAAATAGGCGGAATGGCCCCAAAATTTGAGGAGGTGTGGGCGGTCCCAAATTTAAGGGAGGCTCAAAATTGGGCGAGGGGGAGGTCCCCAAAACCTGGGAGGTCTCCAAAAGTGTGGGGAGGGTCTCCAAAATTTGGGGACCCTCATTTGCCCTCAACAAACATGGCGGCGCCCACACTTCCCTTCCCGCCCTTACCCAAAATGGCGCCGCCCACACCCAACATGGCGCCCCCATTCCCTCAACGCGCGCTTTGCCCTCACCCAAAATGGCGCCCGCGCCCTCAGCGCCCCCCGGCGCCGCTTCGCTCTGATTGGCCACGCCTTGCCCTCCCTTTGCGCTGATTGGCTCCGCACCCGGAAGTGGGCGGGGCGACGGCTCCGCGTGGTGGCCATGGCGGGCGGCGGCGTGTCCGGGGTAACTTTGGGGGTCCCGGGAGGGGATTTTTGGGGGTTCCCGGGGGCTTTTCCCGCTGTCATTCCCTGTTTTCCCGCGGTCATTCCCTGTTTTCCCGGTGTCATTCCCTGTTTTCCCGCAGCGCACGGACCCGTTTCCCGGGCCCGCCCCGGTGCCGAAGCCCAGAGTGAAGCGATTCCTGAGGGGAGCGGCGGAAAAGGCGGTAAAAGGAGGGGGGTGGAGGGTCCCGGGGGGGATTTTGGGGGCTTTTTATGGTGTTTTGGGGGGTGTTTTAGGGGTGTTTTTTGGGGTGGTTTTGGGTCATTTCGGGGTGTTTTTATGGTGTATTTGTGGGTGTTTTTATGGTGGTTTTGGGGTGTTTTTATGGTGGTTTTTTGGGTTTTTTTGGGGGTGTTTTTGGGTCGTTTTGGGGGCAGTTTTGGGGGGGTGTTTTGGTGTTTTTATGGTGTTTTGGGGTGGTTTGGGGGTGGATTTGGGGGTGTTTTTTGGGGATGGTTTTGGGGTGTTTTCATGGTGGGTTTTGGGGTGTTTTTATGGTGGTTTTTGGGGTGTTTTGGGTGTGTTTTTATGGTGGTTTAGGGGTTGTTTTTGGGGGTGTTTTTGAGGTGGTTTTATGGTGATTTTGGGGGTGTTTTTG
>NW_020922181.1:0-1317 GCF_003984885.1 Neopelma chrysocephalum
GGCGGGGCGGGGGCGGCGCGGGGGGATGGCGGGGGCACCCCCGAGGGTGGCGGGACGGGGATGGGGCGGCGGCGAGGGGAGATGGCGGAGGGGTGAGGGGAGATGGGGGGACACCATCACCCCCCCCAACATGGCGGCCGCGGGTCCCCTCATGGAGGACCCCAGAGTTAGAGGGTCTGAGGGGGTATTTGAGGACCGGGGGCGGCGCGGGGGGATGGCGGGGGGACCCCCGAGGGTGGCGGGGCGGGGATGGGGCGGCGGCGAGGGGAGATGGCGGAGGGGTGAGGGGAGATGGGGGGGACACCATCACCCCCCCCAACATGGCGGCCGCGGGTCCCCTCATGGAGGACCCCGGGGCTGAGGGGGCTTGGGGGGACATTTGGGGGCACTGGGGGGGATCGAGGGTGACTTTGGGGGACACTGAGGGGCTTGGGGGGGTCTGGGGTAGCACTGGCAGGTCCTGGGGGTGGAATTTGGGGGTCGGGGGGGACACTGAGGGGCCTTGGGGCCTCCTAAAATTGCCCAAAACCCCCTTAAAAACCCCCGAGCCCCACTTAAATCACCCCCAGGGTGTCCCCCAGTCCCTCCAGGGACCCTCCAGCTCTCTAAAACCACCCCAATCCCCCTTTCAAACACCCAAAAAGTGCCCCCAGGGTGTCCCAATTGTCCTCAAGGTGTCCCAGATGTCTCCAAAGTGTCCCCAGTTCCCTCCAGGTGTCCCCAAACCCCCCAAAACTGTCCCCAACCCTTCTAAAACCGCCCCAAATCCCCTTCAGTAACTTTCAGCCCCCCTAAACTGTCCCCAAGGTGTCCCCAGGGTGTCCCCAGTTCCCTCCAGGTGTCCCCAAACCCCTCAAAACTCTCCCCAAGGTGTCCCCAACCCTTCTAAAACCACCCCAATCCCCCTTCAGTCACCCCCAGCCCCCCTAAACTGTCCCCAACCCCTCTAAAACCACCCTAAATCCCCTTTCAACCATCTCCAGCCCCCCTAAACTGTTCCCAAAGTGTCCCCAACCCCTCTAAAACCACCCCAAATCCCCCGTCAATAATCCTCAGTCCCTCTAAACTGTCCCCAAGGTGTCCCCAACCCCTCTAAAACCACCCCAAATCCCCCTCCAATCACCCCCAGCGCCCTTAAACTGTCCCCAAAGTGTCCCCAATCCCCTTTCAATCATCTCCAGCCCCCCTAAACTGTCTCCAAGATGTCTCCAACCCTTTAAAACCACCCCAAATCCCCCTTCAATAATCCTCAGCCCCCCATAACTGTTACCAAGGTGTCCCCAACCCCTCTAAAACCACCCCAACTCCTCTTCAATA
>NW_020922182.1:0-459 GCF_003984885.1 Neopelma chrysocephalum
CCCCCCCCTGCGCCGCCATCGCGGCTCCGGCGGCGCGCGATGACGTCACGAATGGGCGCTGAATACTGACGTCACAGCACACAGCGAGCCACGCCCACCGATGTTACACAGCGCCGCCTGGCGGCCCCAGTGCTCCCAGTGCCCACCAGTGACCCCACTGCTTCCCAGTGTCCCCCCGTGCCCCCAGTATTCCCAGTCCCTTCAGTGTCCCCCAGTCCTTCCCGTCTTCCCCGTCTCCAGTCCCACCAGTGCCCCCAGTATCCCCAATCTCACCAGCTGTCCCCAGTCTCCCCAGTCCCCCCCAGTGTCCCCAGTACTCCCAGTGCCCTCCCAGTCCCCCTCCAGTGCTCCCAGCGCCCCCTCAGTGCTCCCAGCGCCACCTCAGTGCTCCACAGTGCCCCCCAGTGCTCCCCAGTGCCCCCCAGTGCTCCCAGTCCCCCCCAGTGCTCCCCCAGCACT
>NW_020922183.1:0-597 GCF_003984885.1 Neopelma chrysocephalum
GCCCCCTCCCCTTTCCCCGCCTCTTTCTCCCGCTTTGGAGGGGGGGGGTCTCCTCCCCTTTCCCCGCCCCCTCCCCCCCAATTCCACGAGGCGCCCCCAAAACCGCCCCATTTACCCCCAAAGCGGCTCCGGTGCGGCCTTAACCTCTCCCCTCCCTCCCCCCAAACCCCAGGAATCGCCCTCAGGACCCTCTGCAGAGCCCCCCCCGCCATGGACGACCCCTCCTTCCCCCCACCCAACGGCTCCGCGCCCCCCTCGGAGGGGTCGGGGGGACCCCCGGGGGGGTCGGGGGGCTCTCCCGCGCCCGAGGAGACGCTGATCACGGAGGGCAAGGCCACCATCGTGTTCCCGAGCGCCAACGAGGTGTTTTACAACCCCGTGCAGGGCTTCAACCGCGACCTCACGTGAGCCGGGGGGGGAAATTGGGGGGTCCAAAGGGGTCCTGGGGGAATGTGGGGAGTCCTGAGGGGCAGGGGGGTGTCTTGGGAGGGTCAGGGAGGGATTGGGGGTCCTGGGATCCTCCCCCAAGACCTCCTGTGGGGGTCTTAGTGGAGCTCCAGGCTTGCTTTTGGGGGTCCGGGAGGGACCCGGGGGGGG
>NW_020922184.1:0-624 GCF_003984885.1 Neopelma chrysocephalum
GGGGGGGCTTGTGAGGGGGGGAGGATCTTGGGAGGAGTTCTGGGGGTGCAATGAGGGGATCGGGGGGGCCTTGAGGGTCGTAAATCCCCCCCATGGCCCCCCTGTGCAGCCCCCCCCGGTGCAACACCCCCTGTATGTCCCCCCCAAACCCCTTTGTGTGAGCCCCCTGTGACCCCCACGTGCCCCTCCAGCGGGTCTGTTGGTGGTCTCGGAGCCCCAGACCCCCCTGTGTGACCCCCAAATGACCCCTGTGTGACCCCCCCCAGCGGGTCTGTTGGTGGTCTCGGAGCCCCAGACCCCCAAATGTTTCTCGCGGACGCTGCACGACCTGAGCTGCTTCTGGGACGCCCCCGGGCCCCCCGACCCCCGCAGATTCCGGCTGCAGTTCCGGCTCGAGTGAGTGACCCCTGACCCCACAGTGACCCCTCAGAGACCCCTGTGACCCCCTGACCCCCCCCTTGACCCTCCCGTGCCCCCAGGCAGGACCCCTGGCAGGACTGTCCCCTCTGGAGCATCGCGGTGCCCCCCAACTCGTCCCGGTTCTGGTGCTCCCTCCCTCCCTCTGCCACCGTCACCTTCATGCCCCTCGAGCTGCGGGTGCTGCCGGGGGTCCCCGGCCCCCCC
>NW_020922185.1:0-4742 GCF_003984885.1 Neopelma chrysocephalum
TGAGAGGAGCAGGTGGAGAGACCTTGTGCCTGCCCACGCTGGGCAGGTGCTGCCCCAGGATGGCAGCTCTGAAGCACTCACAGCATGTCCCTGTGAACAGGAGGGGAAGACTGGATCAGAAAATGAAACCTGGAAAGCAGAGAGCAGGAGTGTCATGGTGACACTGCAGGAGAGTTGCAGCCCTGGAGCAAGGTCACAGAAGAAGTGACCCAGTCCATGCAGTGGCCTCAGAAGATCCCACAGTATCCTGGAGATGCTGTAAGGGAGCCCAGCTCTGCTTCACAAGTTCCCAGGGCCTGTCCCTGCCTGTGCTCCAAGGGCTTCCAGCCCCCAGGACTGTGCTCAGAGAGCACTCAGGCCTCACAGTGAGAAAGGGGCTCAGGAGGACAGTGTGGAAGTGGCAAGAGAGCAGCTCTGCAAAGACCAAGCCCTGCTGCTCCCTGGCAGTGCTGCTGGACTGGGATTCTTGTCCCCTTCCCATTTGCAATTACACCCTGTCCTGTGTGCTGTCCTTTAGGAACATCTGAGAAGAAGGGTCTTGGACAAAGAAGGCACTGTAGGGTCCTTTATTTTGTTTAAATAGTCAGAGAGCACAATTCATCATTTATACATGTCTGGGTCACATTCAGTGGGTAGACACTAAATTAGAAGGCAGATGCATAATAATATTTCATTGTACAGGAAATTATTCCAAGAAGAACCCGATGACCTTCATGAAAAACCTGAGCAGGAAGGCTGGGCCATGAAGGAGTCCCATTCTGAATGCTACACACCAGAACACAGGCACTTTATTGCTCCTGAAAAGCATCCAGTCAACATTTTTCTCAGGGCATCCTTGATCTGCTGATTCCTCAAGCTGTAGATGAGGGGGTTCAGTGCTGGAGGCACCACCGAGTACAGAACTGACAGGGCCAGGACCAGGGATGGGGAGGAGATGGAGGGGGGCTTCAGGTAGGCAAATATGCCAGTGGTGACAAAGATCGAGACCACGGCCATGTGAGGGAGGCAGGTGGAAAAGGCTTTGTGCCGTCCCTGCTCTGAGGGGATCCTCAGCACAGCCCTGAAGATCTGCACATAGGAGAAAACAATAAAAATTAAGCAACCCAGAAAAGGAAAAGCACTAAAAGCAAGAAGCCCAATTTCCCTCAGGTATGTGCCTGAGCAGGAGAGCTTGAGGATGTGTGGGATTTCACAGAAGAACTGGCCCAGGGCATTGCCCTGGCACAGGGGCAGGGAAAATGTATTGGCTGTGTGCAGCAAAGAATAGAGAAAGCCAGTGGCCCAGGCAGCTGCTGCCATGTGGGCACAAGCTCTGCTGCCCAGGAGGGTCCCGTAGTGCAGGGGTTTGCAGATGGCAACGTAGCGGTCGTAGCACATGATGGTGAGGAGGAAATACTCAGCTGTGATGAACAGCAGAAAGAAAAAGACCTGGGCAACACATCCCATGTAGGAGATGGTTGTGTTGTCCCAGAGGGAATTGTGCATGGCTTTGGGGACAGTGGTGCAGATGCAGCCCAGGTCTGTGAGGGAGAGGTTGAGCAGGAAGAAGCCCATGGGGGTGTGCAGGTGGTGGTCACTTTTTTTTTTTTTTTGGATGAGGCCGTTGGCCAGGAGGGCAGCCAGAGAGATGCCCAGGAAGAGCCAGAAGTGCAGGAGCTGCAGCTCCTGCCTGTCTGCCAATGCCAGGAGGAGGAACTGGGCCATGGAGCTGCTGTTGGACATTTGCTGTTCCTTGGCACAGGATCTGTTCAGAAAAGGAAAGCACAGGGAACAATTAAGACAGCCCCCTGTCAGCAAAGCAAGTGCACTTTTCAGGGAAATCCCCCCCAAGTCAAGGCATTTCTTTTCTCTGGTTTGTGCTCTCTCAGGGTGCTGTGAGGAGCAGGAGCTCTGGCCATGTGCTGCCAAGGACTCAGTTTTGCTCTGCTGCAGTGCAGACATGGAGCTGGTTTGGGACAGCTCTCATGATCACAGGGGATGTCACATGGAACCCAGTTTTGATGGAAAATTAAATTCCTGTACTGTTGTCTTGGAACAATTTGGACTGCAGAAGAGAGGCACAGTGTGTCTTCAAAATAATTTTGACTGGGTTTTTTGGTTTCAATCGTAACATCTGGGGGATGGTTTTTTAGGGTCAAATTTTTCTGATGACAAATCTGAAGAGGGTTGAGACAGGACAGGCAGAAGGGCTGAGCTCTCTGTTGCTTATTGCAGAGCCAGGAGAGCTGCAGTGCCTCTCAGTGTGTTTCCCATCTCCTCTGCACTTTCCCTTGGGCTGCCTTGAAGAGGACTTCACACTCAGATTCATCTTTAAAAACCCCACCAAGATCTGTGCTGAGAGCAGGGCAGCGCTGCTTGAAAGGGCAGCTCTGTGAAGTGTCCCCTGTGCCAGCCCAGAGGTGCAGCTGTGCTGGACAGAGCAGGACAGGAGCCCTCCCACAGAGAAGCCAAGGGCTGGGACAGGAGAGTGCCCACCCCCAAGGGAAGGCTCAGCCCTGCCCAGGATCCTGTGCTCATTTCTGATCCTGCCTGAAATATTCATCTCTGAGAGGAAAAGAGTTGGAATTTCAGTGCAGCCTCTTGAACTGAGAGAACAATGTCTCTGCTACAATGCCTAAGCAGCAAACACTCCTCAGGACTAATTCCTTTCCTGTAGCCTCTGTCTTTTCTGAGCTTTGCAAAACATTCTCCATTCAATATGGTGTAGTGGTCTGGAGCTGTGAGCAGGTCTGACCCTGCAACACTGAGACATGGAAAAGATCCTTCCTCCCCTGCCAGGTTTGCTCCTTGCCCACAGCCCTTCTGCCCCAGCCCTGGGAGCAGCTCCCCAGGCCGGCTGAGAGCTGCCCCTGGCAGGCAGCAGAGTCCCTGCCCAGCACAGCGCCCTGGGCTGCAGGACCCTGCTCTGCCCCACAGCCCTGGGCACCCCTGGCTGCACCCCCGGCTTCACAGCTCTGCCAAAGTGCTCCAAAACAGCCCCTGCTCACCCATCCCATCAGCTGGGGCTGGGCCAGCTTTAGGAGATGCCTCCAGGAGCTGCCCCTGCACTGCCCTGCAGCCACAGACTCACCGTGTGCAGCCCTGCCAAGATTCCTCCTGCAGGGAGCTCTCAGGCCTCCTGACAGTGCTGAGCCCCTGGAAGTTCTGTCTGTGCCCTGCTGGTGTCCCTGAGCTGCCCTGGCAGTGCCCTCAGCCCTGCTGGGCTGTGCAGAGGAGCTGCTCACCAGCAGAGCTGTCTCTTTGAAGCTCTTCTTGCTTGCCAGGAGCTCCCTGTGTGCCAGGAGCCCGGCCCAGCTCAGCAGCACAGCAACAGCCCCAGGCATTTCATGACCCCCAAGGGGGTTTGGTGTTGTTTACATGAGACTCAGTCCCTGAGAGGAAGTTCAAACAACTTTTCAAGAAGTCAAAGTGAGATGGAAACACTGAACTTTCTTGTTGTGCTAATGAGTCTCACTGAGGGACACAACTGAGAACATGTCCCCAGGTTCCAGTTAGAGCAGAAATCTGCAGACAGTGATGACAAGGATGGACAAGCAAGGGAAAGGTAGCTCTAATGCTGAATAAACATTGACTTGTTTCCTTAATCCAGCGGGCCAAGCCCTGACCCTCAGCTCCTGGGAAAGCAGATTCTCTCCCTGCCTCATTCCTCAGGGCGCTTCCTGGGGCACTGGGATGTGGGATGTGCAATGCCAAGGGCAGGACCATGGGGTGGCACCTGCCAGGCTGCTGAGCAGGGACAAGGAGGCCATGAGGCCCCAGGGCTGCAAGGGCCACTTGTCTCCTCCTGGCATCAGGGCCACAGACAGCAGCCATGGCCAAAGGCCTGCAGAAGGTGGCTCTGTCAGGGCCTTTCAGCTTCTCTCCCTCCCTCTCTCCTCTCCAGCCCAGGCTGTCCTACAGTGTCCATGCCCTGCCCCTTTCCCTGCAGGCTGTCGTCATCCCCCCGGCTGCCCCACCTGGCTGGCACCTTCCTGCACTGACATCTCTGCGTCCTCCCTGGCTCTTCCTGCACACACAAAGCCTTGGGCTCATCCAGACTCCTTCTTTATGACATATTGCACCACAACACTGACTTTGGAGGTAAATTTCTTACTTCTTTTCACCAGTCTAGGCCACCCCAGCTGCCCTTGGTGGCACTAGTTCTTTCTTAGGCTGTTTTCTGACAGGAAGAAAAGCTCCACCAGCTCTGACACTCCCCTTCCAGACCTCTCAGGCTACTCCTCTACTGTCCTTAATCTTCACACCACTGACCCCTGAGTCCTCAGCCTCTATATATGAGTCATGTGCTTGAGGCCCCAGATTCCTTCCTGGGAGATCTCTGGGACCTCTCCAAGGTTTTGGAAGATGACAATAAAGTGCTCTTATCCCAGGAAATACAGAGGGACCCTTTTTTCCAAGGGTTGTCTTGGCAGAATGAGGCACAATATCTTTAAACTTTCTGGGACAAGGGAGCTCTGAGCTCTGGGTACGGAGGGAGCTCCAAGTGCCAACCACTGGAGTGGGAGCTACAAATCATCAGGTCTTGTGTTCTTTGGAGGGCCAGACACTGGTGAGACTACTGTGTGTGCACATGTAAGGACTCGAAGGGCACAATGAACTGTCTCAAAACACTGTCAAAGAAGAAAATCCCATAAGGCACCACAACATATAAGCACTGGTGGCAAACAGGAAGGCATTTAATTCCAAGGCCTAAATGGAGGTGAAGCTTTGGAAGTAGCCCCCAGGACAGAATTGCACTGTGC
>NW_020922186.1:0-2471 GCF_003984885.1 Neopelma chrysocephalum
CCTTGTGGCCCTTCATGGCCCCTCACAGCCCCTCACAGCACCAGGTGCGGGGATTCTCCCAAAGGAGAAGGGATCAGGCCCTGCTTGTCCTCCTTTTAGTTGGGTCATTTATATCGATGAGTAAAGAAAGGTTGAAATGAAACATTTTGCACCTATTCCCTCTGCTTTAATTTGGGGGAGCCGAAGCTCTCTGCTGATGGTGGCCCGAGTGTGACCATCAGTGCAGCCCCCCAGCCCCCTTTGTTTCCCCCCTGTCATTCCTGGTTCCAAAGCCCCCCAGCTCTGGAGGAGGCAGAGCTGCAGCGCCGTGGGCTCCGTCCCCGGCCCAGTCGGGGCTCTCGGGCAGGAGCAGCAGCAGCACAGCCCCTTCCCACCTGCTCTTGCTTTGGCTTTGCCTGGGAAACCAGAAGCCTCTGGAAATCAGCACAGCCATTGAAACGGGAGCCAGGCCTAAAAGAGTCAACTGAGATATCTTGGCCTGCTAAGAAACCCCCAATACCTGTGTTGCTAGAAGAACATTTTAGGAGCACTGGTTAATATCATGTTCTCTTCTGCTCACTGGACCAAAGGACTTATTATAGAAAGAATAGGAGTAGTACACATATGGTAATAAATAAGGTAAATTAGACATTTGAATAAGATATAGAAGGCCCAAAGCCAGGATTTTGCAAGCTTGAAGAATTCAGGTCACCTGACAAAGAAAATTGAAGAAGTCAAATCAAGGAAGATATCCGTGGCGACCACCAGAGGGATGAAGGCTTGAGGAGAAGACCCCCAGAGTAGAAGACTGTGCATGTCTGGAAAGACTCCACCCAGAGACTAGCCTACTTATTAATATGTATGTTAAATGATTTAGCCATGTATCTAAAGTGTATAAAATGGCTTCTTTTTGCACATTCAGGTAGAGCAACCTTGTCCAGCGTGAGCTGGTTTGCTTGCAACGTTGAATAAACAAATACTTTGCAGCTTAAAGATACAAAAGTCTCTGAGTAGTTAATCATATCAAGGTTTTTCAGCAGCAAAGAGGGTTGGCAGAGTTCCAGACTGCTCAGGCTGGGAAGGGGATAGGGCAAGTCCTCCTGCAGTCAATCCCAGGCACTGGAAGGACAAGGCAGGGATTGCAGAACCCCTGTGGGAGGGAAAAGAAGGGGATGTTGTGTGCCCAGACTTTATCAAGGCCCTTGACATGGTTTCCTTTGGTCTCCTTATGACCAGATTGGTGAGAGCTGGACTGAAGAAGTGGAAGATGTGGTGGGTGGGAAGTTGGCTGAATGGAGAGTGTCAAATAAAATCCATGGTACAAAATCCTTTTGACAGCAACTTCCTGGTGAAATCCCTCAATGACCCCACTCTAGAACATCTTTATTATCTCTCTGTACGATGGGATAAAATGTGTTTTCAAGTCCTTTGTAGATGATGTCAAATTTCAGGGAGCCCTTGAGCAACCTGTCCTGGTTTAAAGACACATATTGGGGCGGGAACTCCAATCAAATGAACTCACTCCTCTTTTATTCCCCATCAGTACAAGGAGACAAAATACAAGGAAGTGTAAGTGAAAAAATAAGAGTTTCCTGACAAGAAATATAGCAGCAAAAACAGCAATACCAACAATTGCCTCCTCTCTCCCCCCCTGACTCAACTCCCTTTTGTAAACAGATAAAAACAGGGATCAACATGTGCCTCCCTTCCCCCTTTTCTCCCTAAATGAACAAAGAACAAAAATTAAACTAGCAGAAAGAGGGGGCAAAGCAAAATCTGGGAAACTCTCTGGTCTGAGATCAGTTGTGCTGCCCAAGAACACGCTGACTCCACAGGTGTCCAAGCGGGGCAGAGCCGGTGACTCCGGTCCGTGCGGCGGCAGGGGAGAGGCAGTGGCTCTGCTTGATTCCATGGAGTTCTGGGGAGGCACAGTGGCCCCTTGGTTCCAGGAGGTTCTGAGATGTCTCAGGGTTCCTTTTGTTCCAAAAAGACCCCACATATCACAATGGCCCCTTGGTTCCATGAGATTCCACAGTGTCCCTGCATTCCTTTGGTTCCATGAGGCCCTGCAGTGTCACGGTGCCACTTGATTCCGTGACTTTACAAAGAATTGATTTAAGGCCAACTGCACACGGGGCTGCCTTAGGGCGAGTGTGGGCACCCAGACAAGGGAGTTGTCACCCTCTTGGACTCAACCCTGGGGGTCACCACATCTGGACTGGTCTGTCTGTCTGTGAGGTTCCCCATTCTGGAGGAATAAGGAAGAACTGGAGAGGGTCTAGAGGAGATCTGACAGGATGGAGCTTTGCTCCATATTGGAAATAGAATGAAATCTCCACAAAGAGTAGCATGGAAGGTTCAGACTGAAGGTGAGGAAAAAGAAATATCACTCAACAGGGACCGTTGTGGTGCAAGAGGTCACCCAGAGGGAGTCAGGATCAGCCAATGGCTTTGTGTTCCAGGGAACAGCCAGAGCTGGTGCAGAGACATCA
>NW_020922187.1:0-2653 GCF_003984885.1 Neopelma chrysocephalum
ACCCCCTGAACACCACTGCTGGGCTTTAGGGGACCCCCCACAATCCCCTCAAAACCCCTGAAATACTCTCCGAAATCCACCCCTCGACCCGTCGAAACCTCCTCAAGGTCCCCTCAAATGCCCTCAGAGACCTCATCCCTCCCCAGCACCCCCTAAACCCTCTCAGTGACCGGTAAAACCCACCCGGGACCCCCCAAGCCCAATCACAGACCCCCCAGTCCCACTCAGGGACCCTCAAAACCCTCTGGGACCCCTTAAACCCCCCAGAGACCCCAAAACTGCCTAAAAGGTCACCATAAAGCCCCCCAACACTCCCAAACCTCCTCAGAGACCCCCAAAGCCCACCTGGGACAACCCAAATCTCTTCAGAAACCAAAACCCCCTCAGAGACCCACAAACCCCTTCAGGGACCTTCAACCTTCCCCCTCAGTCCCTTCAGGGACCCCTCAAAACCTCCTCGGGAATCCCCGAACTCCTCCACTAAGCCTCCACGAGACCGCCAGCCCTTCCACCCACAGCCGCGCTCCCCGCAGCCCCCTAGGGAACCCTCAGAGCCCCGCTCTTACCGAAGCCCCCGCCAGCTCACACAGTTCAGCGCATCGACCGCCACCCCCTCCACTACCGCTTTCCCGCGGCCAACATGACGCTGGCTCTGCCCGCCCTCCGCCCGTAGAGACCCTCCCGCGCGGGGCGGGGACGTGGCTGGGGGCGGGCGGGGGCCGTATCCGCGCGCTGATTGGCTGCGGGGCGGGTCAGTACAGGCGGTGCGCGCGCAGAGCGAGCGCCATGTTGGCTGCCGGGAATTCGTGATGGCGGCGGGGTGTGCATTGAGCTGTGTGAGCTGGCGGGGGGGCGGCGAGAGCGGGGCTCTGGGGATCCCCTCGGGGGCTGCGGGGAGGGCGGCTGTGGGTTGGAGGGCTCGGGAGGGTTTATCGGAGCAGTTCGGTGGTTCCCGGGGACGTTTTGAGGGGTCCCTGAGGGGGTTCGGTGTCCTGAGGGGGCTCAGGGGGGAACTTAAAGGTTTCTGAAGCGATTTGGGAGTATATGAGGGCGGTTTGGTTTCTGAGGACATTTAGGGTGTCCCAGGTGGCCTTTGGGCGTCTCTGAGGAGGTTTGGGGGTCCGGGAGGGCTTTTTGGGACCTTTTAGGCAGTTTGGGGTCTCTAGGGGGTTTAATGGGTCCCAGACGGTTTTGAAGGTCCCTGAGTGGGATTGGGGGGTCCCTGAAGGGCCTTGGGGGGTCCCAGGTGGGTTTTGCGGGACACTGAGAGGGTTTAGGGGATGCTGGGGAGGGATGAGGTCTCTGAGGGGATTTGAGGGGACCTTGAGGAGGTTTCGACAGGTCGAGGGGTGGATTTCAGGGGTTTTGAGGGGATTTTGAGGCGTCCCCTAAAGCCCAGCAGTGGTGTTCAGGGGGTCCCCCAGCCCCCAGGGGAGGGGTCCTAGGGATGCCCCCCAAAATCGGGGGGGGGAATATACCACATCTGTGTAAGGGGATCCCAGTGCCCCAGTATAGCCCAGTGACCTCCCAGTGACCCTCAGTACAGACCAGTAACCCCCCCAGTGACCACCCATTGTGTCCCAGTGACCTTCCACTGCCCCCCAGTATGGCCCAGTAACCTTCCAGTATCCCCCCGTGTGTCCTGGTAATCCCCCAGAAACTCCCCAGTTCTCTGCCAGTGCCCCCCAGTGTGCCTGAGTTCACTTCCAGGCCCTCCCAGTGCCATCCCAGCATCCCTCAGGAACCCCCCAGTCCTTCCCAGTGCCCCCTGGTTCCCCCCAGTGTGTCCCAGTATCCCCCATTAATCCCCCAGTGCCCCGCAAAGCCCCCCAACTGTCCCCAGTGTGTCCCCAGATGCCCTTGGCCTTTCTGTTGGGGGGGGGGGCGTTTTTTGGTCAGAGGGTCCAGGGGAGGCTCCTGGGGTGAGGTGGAGGGTTGGGGACATCAGGGATGGGGTTTGGGGACAGTGGGGAGGGGTTTGGGGACAGTGGAATTGGGGGTGCCAAGGGGGGAATTGGGGCCATGGAGAGGCCCTGGGGACATTGGAGACACCAGGGGGGTCTCAGAGTGTCATGGGGGGAACTGGGAACACCAAGAGGGTCTTGGGGACACCAGGGGGGGTCTCAGGATTCACCTGCTCTTGGTACACCCCCTCCTCTCCCCCCAGGCCCCTTTAACCCCCCCTCCAAATGTCCCCTAACCTCCATTTTCCCTTTAATCCCCTCCCCCCACAGATCCCTTTGATGCCCCAATGCCCCCAAAACCTGTTTTAACTCCCCCAAATACACCCAAAGACCCCCAAACCCCCCCAAATCCCCTTCCAACCCTTCCCAGATCCCCCCAAATCTTTCCCAGTTCCCCCTCAAATCCCTTCCAACCCCCCCAAAGAGGGATCACCCGACACCCTGGGACAGGAACACAGTGGGCTGTACTGGGGGCACTGGGCTGTACTGGGAGAGCCCTGGGAAGGACTCAGGTGTCCCACAACAATGTGTCCCAGCTCCAGGAGAGATCTGGGGAGCAGTGAGGAGGTACTGGTCTGTACCCCCAATCCCCAAAGCCCCTCCCCAGCTCCCCCAGGACCCTCCTGCACCCCAAAGCCCCCTCAGGCCCCTGACTTGGTCCTGCTGCCCCTTGAGCATCTGCAGCTCCT
>NW_020922188.1:0-1182 GCF_003984885.1 Neopelma chrysocephalum
GTTTTTTGGGGGTTTCTGAGGGGTTTTTGAGGGTTTTTCTGGGGTTTTTGAAAGGTTTCTGAGGGTTTTTTTTGGAGTTTCTTAGGATTTTTTGAGGGGTTTCTGAGGGGTTTTTGAGGGTTTTTTGGGGTTTTCTGAGGGTTTTTTTTGGGGGGTTCTAAAGGGTTTCTGAGGGTTTTCTGAGGGGCTTTTGAGGATTTTTTTTGAGGTTTCTGAGGGGTTTCTGAGGGCTTTCTGAGGAGCTTTTGAGGAGTTTTTTTGGGGTTTCTGAGGGATTTGTGAGGGGTTTGCTTGGGGTTTTTGAGGGATTTCTGAGAGGTTTCTGAGGGGTTTTTTTGGGGTTTCTGGAGGGTTTTTGAGGGGTTTTATAGGGATTTTTTGAGAGATTTCTGAGGGGTTTTTGAGGGTTTTTTTGGGGTTTCTGAGGGGTTTTTTGGGGGTTTCTGAGGGGTTTCTGAGGGTTTTTTTTGGGGTTTCTGGAGGGTTTCTGAGGAGTTTTATAGGGATTTTTTGAGAGATTTCTGAGGGGTTTTTGAGGTTTTTTTGGGGGGTTTCTGAGGGTATTTTTGGGGTTTCTGAGGGTTTTTTTGGGGATTCCCCCCCAGGATCCCCCCCTGCCCCTCGGGATGTTCGGGAGGCTCTGGAGCAGCGCATGGATCGGTACCGGGCGGCCGCGGCCCAGGCCAAGGACAACGGAGACGGCAGGAAAATGAGGATGCACGACAGGATCGTCAAGGTGCCCCAGCATGGGGGGGATCCTGGGACCAGAACGGGGATCCTGATCCCAGAACGGGGATCCCGGGGCTGGAGGAGGATCCCGATCCCATAACAGGGATCTCAGGGCTGGGGGGGGATCCCGATCCCAGAATGAGAATCCCAGGGATGGGGGAGGATCCCAGTCCCAGTGTGGAGGATCCTGATCCCAGAACAGGGATCCTGATCCCAGAACGGGGATCCCAGGCCCAGAATGGGGATCCTGATCCCACAATGAGGATCCTGAGGTTGGGGGAGGATCCCAATCCCAAAACAGGGATCTCGGGGCTGGGGGAGGATCCTGATCCCAGAACAGGGATCCCGATCCCAGAACGGGGATCCTGGGCTGGGGGAGGATCCCAATCCCAGAACAGGGATCCCAAATCCCACAACGGGGATCCTGGGCCCAGAACAGGAATCCCGGGCCCA
>NW_020922189.1:0-9318 GCF_003984885.1 Neopelma chrysocephalum
TGTCTGGGATCTGCTCTGCAGCCCCTGCCCAGGCAGAGCTGCCCCTGGGCACTGGGCTGGGGATGGCTCTGGCAGCACTGGCAGGGAGCTGAGCTGGGCACAGGGAGGGGCTGCTGGCAGGAACAGCTCCTCACCCAGAGACAGGCAGGCAGGGAGAGGCAGCTGCTGCCACAAGTGCTGGGCAGGGGGATGTGGGCCCCTCCCTGCTGTCCCTGTGGCACAGACCCCTTCCCTGAGCAGCTCCTCCCTGGGCTCCTTTCCCAGCCGAAGCAGAGCCTGTGCCCTCAGGCCCACGGGGGCTGGGCTGTGCATTGCCCTGCAGCAGCCAGAGCCCAGGCAAGGACAAGGCCCTGATTTCCACCTGTCTCTCTGTGTGTCCCTCCTCCCTTGGCAGCAGCCTTGTGGCATCTCACTGCCATCCCCTGCTGCCTGGGCTCTTCTTGTTCTCACCAGTGGGTTTTCTGAGCCAGTGTGGGGTTTGGGGGGGGCAGATTCCTGTCCAGACACAAACCCTTTGGGTGCTGCTGTGGGGATGTGTCTGTGGGAGCCAAGTGCCCTCCAGGTACCTTCAGGGTATTCAGCTGTTTGCCTGGGTGTCCTGCAGGGCTGCAGGTGCCCTCCAGAAGGGCACAGCTCTGCCATAGGATCTCTGTGCTGCACAGGATCCCCATGGAGAAAACTCCTCAGTGCTAAATCCATGGAAATGCTCTGGGCAGCCGTACCTGGGAGCTGCAATGATCCCTCTCTGTGGCAGTCTGGGAGGAGAAAGATGAGATCCTAATCAGGCATCCTGAGGAATGGCAAGGATTCTGTCAATGTGCTCTTTGAAACAGGATTCCTCTGCTCCCAGAAGTACCTTGTTTCTTTTTAAAGGGAATTCCTAAGGGTGATCCCCCTTCAGCTCCAAGCTGCCAGCCAGGGGCAGCTGTGAACAGGAAAGATGGCCAGCTCTTGTCTCTGCACCAAAAGACCATCCCTTTGCCTCTCAGGACTCACGAGATTTCACTTGGAGCACATTACAAATGTCAGAGATTTCAACCATCCAAACTCACTCCTGGCAAGAGGAAATGGAACAAAATCAAGTCCCCAAATCCTCTCCCTCTGTTCTGCCCTTGGGCAAACTGTGACCAGCAGTTCTGGAAACACTTTGATACATCACAAGTGCATTTAATTGGAGGTCACCCTGTGCTCCAAGTTGCCTCTCACTGCACAGCAAGAAGGATTCCTCAGGAGCCCATTCCAGGGTCCCTGCTCCCTGTGCCCCCTTCAGCCAGCAAAACCCAGAGCTCGGGGAGAGGGATGCAGAGAGATCTTCCTGAAAAGAGGCCCTGAATGTTGAATTGCTATGAGACATGTAAGATGTTTTGCTAAATGAATCTGGCCTAATTCAGTTCTGTCTTTTTTCTCCTCAACAGAAAACAATAACCGGAGGCATCAAATGTCCAACAGCAGCTCCATGCCCCAGTTCCTCCTCCTGGCATTGACAGACAGGCGAGAGCTGCAGCTCCTCCACTTCTGGCTCTTCCTGGGCATCTCTCTGGCTGCCTTCCTGGCCAACGGCCTCATCCTCAGCGCCGTAGCCTGCGACCACCACCTGCACACCCCCATGGGCTTCTTCCTGCTCAACCTCTCCCTCACAGACCTGGGCTGCATCTGCACCACTGTCCCCAAAGCCATGCACAATTCCCTCTGGGACACCACAACCATCTCCTACACAGAATGTGCTGCACAGATCTTTTTCTTTGTCTTCTTCATCTCATCAGAGTATTTCCTACTCACCATCATGTGCTACGACCGCTACGTTGCCATCTGCAAACCCCTGCACTACGGGACCCTCCTGGGCAGCAGAGCTTGTGCCCACATGGCAGCAGCTCCCTGGGCCACTGGCTTTCTCCATTCTCTGGTGCACACAGCCAATACATTTTCCCTGCCCCTGTGCCAGAGCAATGCCCTGGGCCAGTTCTTTTGTGAAATCCCACACATCCTCAAGCTCTCATGCTCACACTCAGGTTACCTCAGAGAACTTATGATTCTTATGTTTAGTGTCTGTTTAGCTTTTGGTTGTTTTGTTTTCATTGTTTTCTCCTATGTGCAGATCTTCAGGGCTGTGCTGAGGATCCCCTCTCAGCAGGGGCGGCACAAAGCCTTTTCCACATGCCTCCCTCACCTGGCTGTGGTCTCCCTGTTTGTCAGCACTGTCACATTTGCCTACCTAAAACCCCTCTCCATCTATTCCTCATCCCTGGACCTGGTGGTGTCAGTTCTGTACTCAGTAGTGCCTCCAGCACTGAACCCCTTCATCTACAGCCTTAGGAACCAGGAGCTCAGGGATGCCATAAGGAAAATGATGACTGGATGCTTTTCAGGAGCAATAAAGTGCCTGTTTTCTGGTTCATAGCATTCAGAATGGGACGCCTTAACGGCCCAGCCTTCCTGCTCAGGTTGTTCATGGAGGTCATCGGGTTGTTCTTGCAATAATTTTCCATGCAGTTAAATATTATTATGCATCTGCCTTCTAATTTAGTGTCTACCCATTGAGTTGGAGCCAGAGATGTATAAATGATGAATTGTACTCTCTAAGTATTTAAACAAAATAAAGGACCCTGCAGTGCTTTCTTTGTCCAAGATTCTTCTTCTCAGATGTTCCTAAAGGACAGCACACTGCAGGACAGGGTGGATTTGCAAATGGGGAGGGGACAATAATCCCAGCCCAGCAGCACTGCCAGGGAGCAGCAGGGCTTGGTCTTTGCAGAGCTGCTCTCTTGCCACTTCCACACTGTCCTCCTGAGCCCCTTTCTCACTGTAAGGCCTGAGTGCTCTCTGAGCACAGTCCTGGGGGCTGGAAGCCCTTGGAGCACAGGCAGGGACAGGCCCTGGGAACTTGTGAAGCAGAGCTGGGCTCCCTTCCAGCATCTCCAGGATGCTGTGGGATCTTCTGAGGGCAGGGACTGGGTCACTCCTTCTGTGACCTTGCTCCAGGGCTGCAACTCTCCTGCAGTGACACCATGACATTCCTGCTCTCTGCTTTCCAGGTTTCATTTTCTGATCCAGTCTTCCCCTCCTGTTCACAGGGACATCCTGTGAGTGCTTCAGAGCTGCCATCCTGGGGCAGCTCCTGCCCAGCGTGGGCAGGCACAAGGTCTCTCCACCTGCTCCTCTCACCTCCCCAGGGCCACTGTTTTCTGCAGCCTCCTCAGCCTTGCCCAGCACAGCCCTCCTGGCACAGTTGGACACAGCCCTTGTTCTACACCCTCCTCAGGCACCTGCCCAACCCCCTCAGCTCCAGCCTGATGGCCACAAACCTGCAGGGCAGGGAGGCACCAGGCAAAATGCTCAGGGAACCTTTCAGCTGCACTCAAATCCAATTGGAGGGGTTGGCCTGGAGGAAGAAATCCCTTCTAATGCTCCAGAACCACCAGGACAACCTGTGTTGTGTCCTGGGCACTCCTCTGGAAGTGTGGGATATGGAAAAGGTTTTGGTGTCAGGGATATTGGGAAGGCTGGGCAGTGTCACTGGAAGACCTCTCCCAAACCCTTGGAAAGGCCAGAGCCATCCCAGAGCTTCCTGGGGCCTTGGCAAAGGCAGACATGGAAGCAGTCTGCAAACAGGGCAGCAAGGAGGGTTGGCAGAGTTCCAGACTGCTCAGGCTCAGCAGGGAAGGGGATCTGGCAAGTCCTCCTGCAGCCATTCCCAGGCATGGGAAGGACAAGGCAGGGATTGCAGAACCCCTGTGGGAGGGAATAGAAGGGGATGTTTTGTGCCCAAACTTTATCAAGGCCCTTGACATGGTCTCCTGTGGTCTCCTTATGGCCAGACTGGTGAGAACTGGACTGAAGAAGTGGAAGATGTGGTGGGTGGGAGGTTGGCTGAATGAAGAGGGTCAAATAAAATCCATGGTACAAAGTCCTCTTGGCAGCAACTTCTGGATGAAATCCCTCAGCGACCAGCCCTTGAACACCACTATAGAAGATCTTTATTATCTCTCTGTACAATGGGACAAAATGTATTTTCAAGTCCTTTGTGGATGATGCCAAATTTCAGGGAGCCCTTGAGCAACCTGTCCTGGTTTAAAGACACATATTGGGGCGGGAACTCCAATAAAATGAATTCACTCTCCTTTTATTCTCCATCACTACAGGGTGACAAAATATAAGGAGGTATAAGTGAAAAAATAGCAATTTACTGACAATATAGTAGCAAAAACCAGCAATACCAACGGAACAGTTCAAAGCAACAGCAGAGAGAGAAATTGCCTCCTCTCTCCCCCCTGCACCAACTCCCTTTTGTAAACAGATAAAAACAGGGATCAACACGTGCCTCCCTTCCCCCTTTTCCCCCTCAATGAACAAAGAACAAAAAAGAAAACCATGGGAAAGAGGGGGCAAAGCAAAATCTGGGAAACTCTCTGGTCTGAGATCAGTTGTGCTGCCCAAGAACACACTGACTCCAGAGGTGTCCAAGTGGGGCAGAGCCGGCGACTCTGGTCCGTGCGGCGGCGGGGGGGAGGCAGCGGCTCTGCTTGATTCCATGGAGTTCTGGGGAGGCACAGTGGCTCCTTGGTTCCATGAGGTTCTGAGATGTCTCAGGGTTCCTTTTGTTCCAAAGAGACCCCACATATCACAATGGTCCCTTGGTTCCATGAGATTCCACAGTGTCCCTGCATTCCTTTGGTTCCATGAGGCCCTGCAGTGTCACGGTGCCACTTGATTCCGTGATGTTACAAAGACTCAGAATGGCCCCTTGATTTAAGCCCAACTGCACATGGAGCTGCCTTAGGGGGAGTGTGGGAACCCAGACAAGGGAGTTGTCACTCCCCTGGACTCAGCCCTGGGGTCACCACATCTGGACTGGTCTGTCTGGGTGTGGGGGTCCCCATTCTGGAGGAATGAGGAAGAACAGGAGAGGGTCTAGAGGAGATCTGACAGGATGGAGCTTTTCTCCGTATTGGAAATAGAATGAAATGTCCACAAAGAGTAGCGTGGAAGGTTCAGACTGTAGGGGAGGAAAAAGAAATGTCACTCAGTGGGGACCCTTGTGATGCAAGAGGTCACCCAGAGGGAGTCAGGATCATCCCATGGCTTTGTGTTCCAGGGAAGAGCCAGAGCTGGTGCAGAGACATCAGGCTTTGCTCAGCATTGCAGGGGCCTGCCCAGAGCCTTTGTCTGCCTGCACTCCTGGCCTCCAAGGAGCTGCTCCAAGGAGTCCCTGGGGAGGCTTTGTCAGTGCCTGCCCTCAGTGGGGCCCAGCAATGCTTCAAGGGACTTGCAGTTGGGCTTCTGACTTCTTCAGCAGCTGCTTCAATCTTCTCTCAGTACCTCAGCATCATGGGCTGGACTGCAAACACACCGTGGGGCTCATTAAAATGCAGAAATCCCTCAGGATCTCTTTGTTTTCCTTTAATTGTCTTCAAGGCAATTTCAAAACAAGTCTTCAAAGTTTGTACTTTTTTTTTTTTAATTCTAAGATGGATATTTTTTAGTTCAGAGGAGAGGTGATAGAGGTGTTCTCCAAGTGATCTTGATGCTGAGTGTCTCCTCAGGAGATCCACACTGACCCTGGATGATCAACCTTGCTCCTCACCCCCCAACCTCACCAGTTCTGACATGGCCCATCTTGGATTGACAGCTGATGCAACTCCAAACACACTGTGGGACCCATTAAAACACAGAAAAACAAAGTATTTTCCTTCTTTTAATTGTCTTCATGTCTTCATGACTTGTACAGCTAATTGGAATTGGTTTGTAGTTTAGCTAAGGACGGAGATTTTAAAGTGGAAGTCATGAGAAATATATATTATTTTGATGAAAGAGAATGCAAGAGGCTCAGGGCACAAAGGATTTGGATCCAAAGACAATGGGGCAAAAGAGATTAGTAGCACTTAATCATTCACCAGTTGAGCAGTTTTCAAGTGATTCAATAGCATTTGGTACAATTTTAACAGTGACTGAAGTAGAGATTCACAATAACAACATTCCCACCACAGTCAAGTCACACCCACACCCAGGCAGAGATGTGTGGACACATCAATAGCTGGGTGTGGAAAGGTTCCTCTCCCAAATTCTCCTTGTTGTCAGTGAAACACTCCCACAAATCCCTTTGTGTTTCCCAACAGACAAGGGTCACAGCTGGAGGAGTGTTTATTGAGGGGGATCAGAATTGTCCTGGGCATCAGCGAGGGTCTTTGGAGTGTTGCAAACTGGAGGGTTCCCGAGCTGGGAGAGGCTGCCAGAGGTGTCCCACTGAGAGGGAGGTGCTGGGGAGCTGGATTAACATGAACAGCAACTTTCCTAAAGCAAAGAACCCAGCAGAACAAAGCAAGGCCCCAGCAGCTGCAGAGCAAAGGTCCCCCCATCCCTCTGTGCCCTGTGGCCGCTGAGGTGGCAGCGCAGGCCCGAGGCGGTGCCGGGTCCCGGTGCAGCCGGGGCAGAGCGGCGGCTGCGCGAGCGGCAACCCCGGCGGTGAGTGCGGCAGCCCCGTGGCAGCGGCGGCTCCGGGCACAGACGCCGGCGGCAGCCGCTGTGGCGGCGGAGCAGCGACTCCGAGGCGCTGCAGGAGCGCTGGCTCCGCTTCCAGGCGCCGGCAGTGTCGGGAAGCCGGTGCCGGGCGGCTGCGGGGCAGCGCAGGCCAAAAGCGGCAGCGGCGGCAGCCTCGTGGCAGCGGCGGCTCCGGGCAGACACGGCCCCGCTCCAGCGCTGCCGCCTCAGCGGCGCTCAGGGGACGGCGCGGCGGCTCCGGGGGCAGCGGCCGGGGACTCCCTCTCGGGGCAGCCCCGGGCACCAAAGAGGACCAGGGTCCGGCGTGTTCTCAGCTCGGTTCTCTGCAGTTCTCCCGGCATCAGAGCACAGGATGGGATGGGGAAATTGAGCTCAGCCAGAACAGGAGCTCATTGAACCAAGTGGCCACTGGGACACTGCAGGGCCTGCTGGAATCCAGGGGCCGGTGGGACACTGGGGAGTCTCTTGGAGCCAAGGGAATCTTGGCATATTTTGGAATATCGTGAAATCAAGGGTCCATTGTGACACTGTGGGGCCTCATGGAACCAAAGGAACCCTGAGAGGTTTTGGAATCTCATGGAATCAAGGGGCCGTTTCTGGCAGGATGCTCTGCTCTGATAATACCTAAAAAATGGTCAGAGAATGCAAACAATGCAAGCTCTCTGTGGTGAGTTACTGCTGGTGTCAAGGTGCTGGTTTTATGTTGAATTATGCTAAACCCAAAACGGTTCCTGAAACTTCAAACACACATCCTGCTTTTTGAAGCAGGATTTGATAGATAAGATGCTCCCTGGCCTGCAAATATGTCACCCTTAATAACTATAAAAGCCCCATGCAACTGTCATGTGGCAGATTCTTCCACAGGCTTCCTTGAAGTGTGTGGAGCTTCTGCCATGAAGCAGGGACAGCTGTTCATGGTCACTGCCCAGGGGTTAAGTGAAAGAGAGAGAACTACCCCCTGTCGTGGGGTGAGTTACCTCAATCTGTGCTTCAGGATTGTTTCTTTTTGCTGGCTTTGATCCAATTGCTTTAATAGAATGACTTTGATAGACTGCACTGTCCTATCTTACACTATACTACTAGAAGTTTTTGGCTTTTATACTGTGCAGGAAATAATTCTCTTTAAGGTCTTTCATCTGTTCACTCATCTGATCAATTTTCTGTCCATTTGTCATAATAAATTGTTCATTTTATAGAAATATTTCTGATTTGCCATCACTAAAACCTGCAGGACAAAGTGATTGAGTCACACCTCTATAATTCCTTCAATCTAAACCAAACTCTGAGCCTGAGATTGGATCCAGCCACAGCCAGGCTCCTCTCTGAGAAGGAATTTAGAAAGCAAAGGGGTCCTTTCTGCCCCTCGTAGCTCAATGAGACGGCTTCTGCCATCAACTTTGTCTAAGCCTTCCGCCCCCCCAGCCCCAAGCCGTGACACACGGGCATGTCTTGTCCATGCAGGGCAAACATGGACTCCTGAGCTGGTCATTTGCTGTCCCTCCTTGGAGGGAAGAACAAGCCCAATGGCCTGGGGTGAGAGGCCAGTGCTGGGAGCGGCGCTGGCTGTGCCAGGGCACTGCTGGGTGCCCCCACCCTGAGCACTCCCACCCTTGTGCTGGTCACTGCTGTTTTCCTCTGCAGGGCGTTGTGTTGGGCACATCCTGGAGAGCAAAGCGGAAAGCAGGTTGAAGCTTTGAGGCCCTGCCCTGAGGAGATGGCCCTGCAGGATGGCAGTGCTGCTGCAGAGGTCAGCTCTGTGCCAGCAGTGCCCGGGGCTGTCCCTGCCTGCAGTCCCTGGACAGTCCTGCAGCAGGACTGGGACCGACTGCCAGAGCACTGAGGCCTCCAACAACACAGGGCTCTGCAGGACAGTGTGGAAGGGAAGGGAGAGGAGGCCC
The DNA here is from genome assembly GCF_003984885.1 of Neopelma chrysocephalum. Taxonomy (NCBI): domain Eukaryota; kingdom Metazoa; phylum Chordata; class Aves; order Passeriformes; family Pipridae; genus Neopelma; species Neopelma chrysocephalum. The sequence goes on from NW_020922189.1 coordinate 8,394, forward strand.
CGCAGGAGAAGGGCTGCTGCTCCCTGGCAGTGCTGCTCTGCTGGGACTCTTTTCTGGCCCAGCTCTGCACAGAGGCCCCGACCCTGCAGCTGCAGAGAAGTCAGAGAGGAAAGATGTCAGGCAAACAAGTCAATGCAGAGTTCTTTATTTGGTTGAAGCAGACAGCGAGTACAATTCCCAATTTGTACAGCCTCTGGGCCAGGCTAGAAAGGCAAACACTGAACTGAAAATGGTGTTTATATATATGAATATATATATATTTATACATATATTTATATATATAAAGACTTTTTGGTTTGACCAGATTCTCACAAAAATAACAACCCTACCAGGAGCAAAAAATAGAGAAGGTATGGTGGGCCCTTAATGAGGTACATAACATGCAGAAGAAGGAGAGTTTATTGCTTCTGAAAAACACCCAGTTATCAGTTTCCTCATGGCATCCTTGAGCTCCTGGTTCCTCAGGCTGTAGATGAGGGGGTTCAGTGTTGGAGACACCACTGAGTACATGAGTGACACAATAAGATCCAGGGATGGGAACGAGATGGAGAGGGGCTTCAGGTAGGAAAAGGATAAGGTGCTTATAAACAGGGAGACCACGGCCAGGTGAGGGAGGCACGTGGAAAAGGCTTTGTGCCGTCCCTGCTCAGAGGGGATCCTCAGCACAGCCCTGAAGATCTGCACATAGGAGAACACAATGAAAATGAAACACCCAAATATTAAACAGGCACTAAACACAATAAGCCCAATTTCTCTGAGGTAGCCTGAGTGTGAGCAGGAGAGCTTGAGGATGTGTGGGATTTCACAGAAGAACTGGCCCAGGGCATTGCCCTGGCACAGGGGCAGGGAAAATGTATTGGCTGTGTGCAGCAGAGCATTGAGAAAGCCAGTGGCCCAGGCAGCTGCTGCCATGTGGGCACAAGCT
>NW_020922190.1:0-3410 GCF_003984885.1 Neopelma chrysocephalum
CTGCTGCAGAGACCCCCAGGGAACAAACCCAGGCAATACTTTGGGTTGATTCCTTGCTCTGTGTCAATGGAATAGAATGTTCCACAGGAGCTCTGTCCCCCTCTGTGGCACCAGGTGGCTCGAAGCTGAAGAGAGGGGGGGTCAAGTGCAAGTTCCCTTCTGAAGTGTGTGTCCCTAAGGAGGACACTTGCCTTATTATTGCTTATTGTTTGTAATATCTTATAGATCTATCATACAATACCTTAGGATGGATTCTATAGAATATGTGCCATAGATATGATACAGAATATATCTGATTATTGCTTTATCTGCCTGTCCAGACAGATATTGTGTATGCACAGAGATTGTATTTGAGGGATGTGTTCCTCTCAATACCCTGTTAGCTCCACTCCCAAGGCCAGCAAATTCCTGAAGCTCCCACTTCTGTGCCCTGCAGGTTTTGGCAGATTTACAAGAGCAGGGGAATCATTCCCTGCAGCCCCTTTGCACTGTAGGAAATGGGAGCATTGTGCACATCCTGCTGCCTCCAGATTCCATTCTGGGGGTGGGAACGACCCTGTGGGGAACAAAGAAATGCCTGGTTCTGCAGGAGCTGCAGATGCTCAAGGGGTAGCAGGACCAAGACAGGGGCCTGGGGGGCTTTAGGGGGCTTTGGGGTCCAGGAGGGTCCTGGGGGAGCTGGGGAGGGGCTTTGGGAATTGGGGGTACAGACCAGGACAGACCAGGACAGACCAGTACCTCCTCACTGCTCCCCAGATCTCTCCTGGAGCTGGGACACGTTGTCATGGGACACCTGAGCCCCCCCCCCCAGTGCCCTCCCAGTCCAGCCCAGTGCCCCCAGTACAGCCCACTGTGTTCCTGTCCCAGGGTGCCGGGTGATCCCTCTTTGGGGGGGTTGGAAGGGATTTGAGGGGGGACTGGGGGAGATTTGAAGGGATCTGGGGGGGTTGCATGGGGGTTTGAGTGTATTTGGGGGAGTTAAAACAGGTTTTAGGGGTTTTGGGGCATCAAAGGGATCTGTGGGGGGAGGGGATTAAAGGGAAAATGGAGGTTAAGGGACATTTGGAGGGGGGTTAAAGGGGCCTGGGGGCAGAGGAGGGGCTGCACCAAGAGCAGGTGAGTCCTGAGACACCCCCTGGTGTCCCCAAGACCCTCGCCACTATCCTCACTGTCCCCAAACCCCATCCCTCATGTCCCCAACCCTCCATCTCACTCCAGGAGCCCCCTCTGGACCCTCTGACATCAAAAATGCCCCCTCCCCCATGGTCACAGAAAGGCCAAGGGCATCTGGGGACACACTGGGGACAGTTGGGGGACTTTGGGGGGCACTGGGGGATTACTGGGGGATACTGGGACACACTGGGGGGAACCAGGGGCCACTGGGAGGGACTGGGGAGTTACTGAGGGACACTAGGAAGGCACTGGGAGGGCCTGGAGGTGAACTGGGGCATTACCAGGGACACTGGGGGGCACTGGCAGAGAACTGGGGAGTTACTGGGGGATTACCAGGACACACGGGGGGACACCGGGAGGTTACTGGGCCATACTGGGGTTACTGGGTGCTCACTGGAGGATCACTGGGCCATAGGGGGGGCAGTGGGACGTCACTGGGACACACTGGGTGGTTACTTAGGGGGTACTGGGCCATACTGAGGATCACTGGGAGGTCATTGGGATATACTGGGGGCACTCAGATCCCCTTACCCGGATGTAGTATATCTCTTCTCCCGCATTTTGGGGGCATCACTAGGACCCCTCCCCTGGGGGCTGGAGGACCCCCTGAACCCCACTGCAGGGCTTTAGGGGGCCCCACAAAATCCCCTCAAAACCCCTGAAATCCTCCCCTCGACCCATTGAAACCTCCTCAAGGTCTCCTCAAATCCCCTCAGAGACCTCATCCCTCCCCAGCACCCCCTAAACCCTCTCAGTCACCCGCAAAACACACCTGGGACCCCCCAAGCCCATTCAGGGACCCCCCAATCCCCCTCGGGGACCCTCAAAACCGTCTGGGACCCCTTAAACCCCCTAGAGACCCCAAAACTGCCTAAAAGGTCCCCACAAAGCCCCCTAAAACCCCCAAACCTCCTCACAGACCCCCAAAGCCCACCTGGGACACCCCAAATTTCCTCAGAAACCAAACCGCCCTCAGAGACCCCCAAACCCCTTCAGAAACCTTTAAGTTCCCCCCTGAGCCTCCTCAGGACACCAAACCCCCTCAGGGAACCCTCAAAACGTCCCCGGGAACCCCCGAACTCCTCCGTTAAACCCTCCCGAGCCCTCCAACCCACAGCCGCGCTCCCCGCAGCCCCCGAGGGGATCCCCAGACCCCGCTCTCGCCGCCCCCCCGCCAGCTCACACAGCTCAATGCAGACCCCGCCGCCAGCACGGATTCCCGGCAGCCAACATGGCGCCCGCTCTGCGCGCGCACCGCCTGGACTGACCCGCCCCGCAGCCAATCAGCGCGCGGACACGGCCCCCGCCCGCCCCCAGCCACGCCCCCGCCCCGCGCGGGGGGGTCTCTCCAGGCGGAGGGCGGGCAGAGCCAGCGCCATGTTGGCCGCGGGAAAGCGGCAGCGGAGGGAGCGGCGGTGGCTGCGCTGAACTGTGTGAGCTGGCGGGGGCTTCGGTAAGAGCGGGGCTCTGAGGGTCCCCTCGGGGGCTGCGGGGAGCGCGGCTGTGGGTGGAAGGGCTGGAGGTCTCGTGGAGGCTTAGCGGAGGAGTTCGGGGGTTCCCGGGGAGGTTTTGAGGGGTCCCTGAAGGGACTGAGGGGGAAGGTTGAAGGTCCCTGAAGGGGTTTGGGGGTCTCTGAGGGGGTTTTGGTTTCTGAGGAGATTTGGGGGGGTCCCAGGTGGGCTTTGGGGGTCTCTGAAGAGGTTTGGGGGTCCTGGGGGGCTTTACGGGGACCTTTTAGGGAGTTTTGGGGTCTCTAAGGGGTTTAAGGGGTCCCAGACGGTTTTGAGGGTCCGTGAGGGGGACTGGGGCGTCCCTGAATGGGCTCGGGGGGTCCTAGATGGGTTTTGTGGGTCACTGAGAGGGTTTAGGTGGTCAGGAGGAGGGATGAGGTCTCTGAGGGCATTTGAGGGGACCTTGAGGAGGTTTCGATGGGTCGAGGGGGGATTTCATGGGTTTTGAGGGGATTTGGGGAGTCCCCTAAAGCCCAGCAGTGGGGTTCATGGAGTCCCCTAGCCCCAAGGGGTCCTAGGGGTGCCCCCCAAAGTCCAGGGGGGGAGATGTACCACATCTGGGTAAGGGGATCCCAGTGCCCCCACTATATCCCAGTGACTTCCCAGTGACATTCAGTCTGGCACAGTAACCTTCTCAGTGACTAGCCAGTGTGTCCCAGTGACCTCCCACTGTCCCCCAGTATGGCCCAGTGATCCTCCAGTGAGCACCCAGAAACCCCCAGTGTG
>NW_020922191.1:0-1670 GCF_003984885.1 Neopelma chrysocephalum
AGCTGAGGCCGGAGAGCCCAGAGGACAAATCCCCCTGTGAGACCCTGGTGGGAGAGGCCGTTTTGAAGGGCTCCACGGCACAGGAAGGCAGCGGGGAGGAAAAGGCCCAGAGATCCCCCCACAGGAGGGGCTCCAAAGCCAGCCCAGGGTGCTCTGAGGAGGAAAGACCCAGCCTGTGCTGGGAAGGCGGCCAGAGCTTGAGCCAGAGCTCTGAGCTGGTGGTCCCTGAGCAACCTCCCAGCAGGGAGAATCCCTTCAGATGTTTGGAATGTGGAAAGAGCTTCAGGAAGAGCTCCAACCTCCTCAGCCACCAGCATATCCACACTGGAGAACGTCCCTACACGTGTAGGGAATGTGGGAAGAGCTTTGGGCACAGCTCCACCCTGATCCGTCACCAGCGCATCCACACTGGGGCATGGCCCTATTTATGTGGGGAATGTGGGAAGAGCTGCAGGGACAGCTGTGACTTGCTGCGACACCAGCGCATCCACACTGGGGAACAGCCTTACATGTGCTTGGAATGTGGGAAGAGGTTTCAGACCAGCTCCAATCTCCTCGTGCACCAGCGGACGCACACGGATGAGAGGCCCTTCCGCTGCACTGACTGCGGGAAGGGCTTCAACCGGAACTCCCACCTCGTCACCCACCAGCGCGTCCACACCGGGGAGAGACCCTACAAGTGTGGGGAGTGTGGGAAGAGCTTCAGCCACAGCTCTACCTTGACCAGACACCAACGGACCCATTACTAAGGGAAAGCCCTATAAGTGCCCCGATTGCAGGAAGAGCTTTGGCTGCTGCTTCCACCCCAAATGAAGCCCCTGATGGTGAGGCAACCCCTGGAGTCCAGTGACTGTCAGTCCATCCCTTTCGACCACAAAGGGCCAGTCCCCTTTCTCAGGGGCAGCTTCTTCCAACAGAACCCTTCCTGAGGGGGTGTGTGGCAATTTCTGCCTTGGCTGGGGACCCCCCCAAGGTCAGTCCTGGAGGTTGAGAGCAGAGATTTCCCCACGAGTGTTGGTCTGGGGGAGTTCCATCCATCTCTAATTAAGAATTATTGCTTTTGTGCCAGCTTGAGTAGAATTGCTTCAACAATTGCTTTAGTATAAAGCACTGTCCTGTCTTATCCTGTACTCATGGTGGTTTTAGTGTTTCTATTGTGCAGTAAATGATTCTGATGAAGATCTTTTGTCTCATCATTTGTAACCCTAAATAAATTAACTTCAATCAATAGATCTGATTTGCCATCATTAAAAGGTGGGGGACAAAAGCGTTTCAGTCACACCTCTCTAATTCCTCTAAACTGAAACTGCTGTCATAATGCAAGGCTGTGATTGTATCCAGCAGCCTCCAGAACTCCACAGTAAGTTGGGAGCTCAGGGGGCCACCCCCCTTTGCCAGCCCCCCTCTGCCAAAAGACCCCCATGGGACCGTCAGACCTGCCAGACCACCCCTCCTTTTCCACCCTTCTCCCTGTTCCTTCCACTTTCCCATTGTCCCCCCAATCTCCAATTTCCCCCCAAATCAGTTTTGGGCTCTCAACCCCCACTTTTTGCCCCCTCTCCTATGGCTGCTGAAGGAGAAAATGAGGCTGCACACACAGAGTTCCGTTGCGGGACTTGTCCGCCCATCTTTCCAGCGTCCCCCTTTCATTGGGGTTCCTTTGGAAACAG
>NW_020922192.1:0-5910 GCF_003984885.1 Neopelma chrysocephalum
ATGAGTTATTTGCTTTTTATATAAGTTGTTTGTGATATCTACCTGGGCAACTGTGGCCAGTATCGCTCAGCTACAGGCTTTCAGCCTCTTCCTCATCATGTCAGTGGTACTGCTTCTGCACTCGCGTGTTGTATTTCGAGAGTCTTTCTTAATATCATCTTCTTCTTCTTCACTGTTTCTGTCAAATGTTTTTGGAGGGTTGTCAACTAATAGCAAAATGCCAATTAATCTCAAGTTATACAAGATGATTGTGTCAGGGACGAAGTTCCCGTCTATCAGCACCTGCATCATCTAATTAAGCACAAATACATTCTACCACATGGTTTTTGGTTGGACTATGCCATTGTTGAACAACTTAAGCAGCATATTGATGGAAAGCAACCAGGAAAACAATATAAAATATCCACAACAAAGGACTAATAGTAAAAGCATAGACAATACTATCTTTGTAATTTCTTTGCAGTTAGCATACAGGGGATCAGCATCCTACTTTTGAACGTAGACTTAGTCTCCAAGTTGGAACAGATGAATAGGAGTGCTCAACCTCATGGGTCCGGCGTACAGGATGAATCTGTGGAATTTCTGCAAAGTAGAGCCTAAACAGTAAATGGTTGCAGAGAATCATGTAGAACAAAGCAGGTAGTGCAATAGAACAGGCATCAGGCGCTGTCACTGCTTGTGTTAAATGCTCAAAGCTTGTGTGCTGTTAAGAACCCAAGAGCATTAAGAGCATGAAGAAAAATATCCAGGACATGATCAAAATTCACTCAACTAAGGCATTCAGTAAAGCAATGCATAAGTTAGACAAAGCATTCAAACAACTTAAACAAACCATCATGCTATGAAGTCAGCAATCTATTAAAAGATTGCAGGCATGATGCGAGCTAGGGCCTATGGGGGGACTAGCCACTTTCTTTGCTTTTCAACACAGGACCCTTCTTCTGTGAGGCTCAGCACTTCATGCATTGTTATTTATAATTTTGTGTGGACTCGTAAACTGAGAGGTTTCCTTCATATGTTGCAATAGTTAGAGAGGAGAGATATATTCAAAACAATCCTTGCCACTTGCTATAAAACCACTGGGACAAAACATGTATAAACAACACCAATCTTCATGAAAGACAATAAAAATATCAATAACTATAGTATTGTCTGGTAACCTGACAACACTATTCAAACTATACAAGCAATCCACCCTTTCAAAGCCTTTCCAGTGTGGATATGATATAGAATTCCGAGCCTGCTTTCAAATTCCAGCCAAATTCACAACACAAATTCAATCACATTACAACTTTCTACACTGGAGAAAAACCCAAGTCTTGATTCCAACTCTGACCCTCGCTTGCCAGCAGTACAACACCACACACAGAAAGAACAAGCGAAAACACCCTGTTGGTGACAGACCCTCCCAACTCTGGAATAGTAGATCCAGGGGTCCACCAGGGCAAGAGGTCTGCTACATAAGAAAGAAAAAACCAATGCATTTTGTTCTCCAAGATGCATGGCCTGCATTGAATGGCTAATGCATGGCTGTAGTTATTGTTCTGATTAATACAAAGATGACAAAAGCAATTAGAACAGTTTCTCTAATTTACTGTATTTTGCTTCATCTTCTCAGTCTCGGGCTAGGCTCACCAGAGCCACAGATTGGCTCCTCTTATTCATGACAATTACTAATGATAGATTAAGAATGAATATTTTTTGATTTGTGATATAACCAAAGGAACAAGGATCACCCGAAGGCACACCAAAGGCACTGCCAGTCTTACTAATTACAACATCAGGTGCATCTCAGGTCTTTTCAATACAGACTGTGATAGTCAATAAAGACAAAAAGAGATAATTTGCTTATCAAATTATATTTGTAATACTGTAATTGTGAACTGTGATGTTATGTTATCATGAAGAATTATATTCTACTATGTTACCTCTAGATGTTAGCTATCTATGTAGAAAGTATTCTCCCTAGTAACTGCAGCAGGACCTGTCAAGGAAGACATAAAGCAGAAGGGAGGCCCCTAGCAACCAAGACACCCTTAGCCGACACAATCTGATAAGAGGAAGGAAGCGACCAGACTTGATAAGAAAGAAGACGCCAGGAGAAGCTGATAAGGAAGACAAGAAACAGGGAAAAACATTCCCTGGTAACAAAGACAGAACATGCGCAGAATGAACTGGTAACCCGAAACCTGGGAGGAGATTTGGGGCTATAAAAAGAAAAATTGAAACTTATTGAATTTTGTGGAATGTATAGGGGAGGCAAAACCCCATCCGCCCAGTGCTGTTTGCCCATTTGCCTTAAATAAACTTTTGTAAAACTTTAAAAGAGTTTTGCTCTTGTTACCGATAACACAGACCATACATTTCTTGCACTTGGGATCAAATTAAAGATTTTGTTTTGTCCTCTCTCTTTTTCCAAAATTATAATCAATACTATCTCAGCAGGAAACCAAAAACACAACCACAAAACCAAAAATACAACTACAAAGGTCTTTCTCCTCAGAACACTGCAGAAATGTTGCCCACTATTCCAAGAAGGAAGGAAAAGTTAATTACCCAAAAGCTAATTTACCTACTTTGCAATATATTCAGCACGCCTGAGTCTACAACAGTGAAAAAATACTGTTTGATTATTTTTTTTTATACTCAGCTTTAAGTTATATGTGCAGTTCAGAAGGATGGAGAAGGCCATACTCCAGCTTACAGCCAGTTCCTTAGATGTGATATACATTATCTGCTTGTATTTTTAGTTCTTTTGCCTATGACATTCTGGTAAGAGAACAAAATTCACAACATAAGCAGCACATAAGATCATGTAAAAATCAGCTGAGTAAACCTTTTTAAACACAATTCTAAAGGTGTTGTTATAGTCAAAAGAGAGCAAACTCTTTTAAAGTTTGTATAAAAGTTTTATTTAAGGCAAATGAGCAAAACAGTACTGGGCGGATGGGGGTCTCTTGCCCCACCAACGGTCCGCAAATTCAATAAGTTTCAGTTTGTCTTTTATAGGTTTATAGCTTCCCGCCTTCCCCAGGGTCTCCTCCCGTTTTCTTTTTTTTTCGTTATCAGTTCAGTCTGCGCATGCTCTGTTCTTGTTGCTAGGGGTCCCTTCTTCCCTGTTTCTTTTCTTTCTTATCAGCTCTGCCTGTCGTCTTCTTCTTATCAGGTCTGTGATAGTCAATAAAGACAAAAAGAGATAATTTGCTTATCAAATTATACTTGTAATACTGTAATTGTGAACTGTGATATTATGTTATCATGAAAAATTATATTCTACTATATAACCTCTAGATGTTAGCTATCTGTGTAGGAAAAAATATTCTTCCCAGCAACTGCAGCAGATCTGTCAAGGAAGTCATAAAGCAAAGGGGCTCTAACAATCCAGACACCCTTAGCCGGCACAACCTGATAAGAGGAAGGAGGCGGCCAGACTTGTCAAGAAAGAAGACGCCAGGAGAGACTGATAAGGAAGACAAGAAACAGGGAAAAGATTCCCCTGGTAACCAAGACAGAACATGCGCAGAATGAACTAGTAACTAGAAATCTGGGAGGGGATTTGGGGCTATAAAAAGAAAAACTGAAACTTATTGAATTTTGCGGAATATATGGGGAAGCAAAACCCCATCCGCCCAGCGCTGTTTGCCCATCTGCCTTAAATAAACTTTTGTAAAACTTTAAAGGAGTTTTGCTCTTGTTACTGATAACAGGTCTGTCTGCCTTCTTCCTCTTATCAACTGTGTCTGCACAGACTGTTTTTGTTGTTAGGGGCCCCTTCTTCCCTGTTTCATGTCTTCCTTGTCAGACTCTGCTCTTGTTGCTAGGGAAATCTCTTTCTACATATATATCTAAGATCTACGGGTAACATAATAGAATATAGTTCGTCATGATAACATAACATTACAGTTTGCAATTACAGTATTACAAATGTAATTTGATGAGCAAATTATCTCTTTTTGTCTTTATTGACTATCACAGTGTGACTAGTGTAATGCTAACCCAGGGTGAGGTCTATGGCTCCAACCACCTGTATTCACAGCCCCAACCGTGGGGGTGCCTCAAGAAAACAGCTCCCCCACTCCTGCAGACCGAGGGTCCAGACACAGAACCTGACAGGGTCACTCCACTGTCACAGTCACTTCTCAGTTTATAACAGGGAGATAGATGTTTTATCTAAGAGTTAAGGAAATTCTCAGCCTGCTGGCTTTCCATTTATCTTATTTGCGAAGTTGTAGTTTTTGTAAAGCAGGAGGGTTCCAACCCCCCCCCTCCAGCCTCCAGAAACTGGTAATTTAAACTTCTTTGAGTTTGGCCAGAGGAGGTTTAAGCCTCCCACTCGGTTCCTAGGCAACAAACTATCTCTATTGTGAGAGCTACTAACACCTTATCTCTTTCTCTGCTAAGGCAAAGGCAAAGTTTTGCAAGAGGGCTTTTTATCCTTTTTGTCAAAACCCTGCTTTTTCTTCTTTTTTTTTTTTTCTTCACTGCAGCCTGTCCTGCCATTTTTACTCACTCTCTCCCCCCCTCCCCCTTCCCCATGGGGCGAGGAGGAAGAGAGAAAAGGCTGGAGTTACTTTTCGTTTCTTTTCTTGCTACTGCAGTCACCGCTGTGGGAAATAAAGAATCGGTTTTATTACAAGCAAATGAATTTAGCAAATCACTAACATAAGAGTTTTTCTTTACTAACCTATAGGGCGTATCGCGGAGCTGTAAGACGCCGGATTCAGCCTGGAACCGGTGTCAGGGAAACATGTGAACGGGAATAGGGAACTGTAAATGAATATTGGTAAGGAAACCCCTTATACCACATGGCTGGTCCTGGAAGCTGCCATGCTGCTGGACACTCCACCTCCCAGCACGACACAGCCAACCAGAAAGAGGGGAACGCCTCTTCTATGACGTAAACGGGGTTGAACCTTAAGAATGTTTAAAAAGCGGGACTTTTGAATTGAAGGGGGTGTTCCTGGGAATCCTGCGTGCCTAGGACACCCAACACGTGTTGTAATTTTTCCTTTTCGTTTTATTCCTTTTGTTTTGCAAACTTTTGCCGTCTTTCTAAATTCAATAAATGAGATTTTTCTCACACCGCTGAGCTCGCCGTCGGTCTCCTGTTCCCCGGGCCGCCCCGCGCGCCAGCACGCCGGATTCAGGCAGCAGTTTGAATAATCCTAAAGTGAATTTCTATGCTCCTATGTTCACCTGAGACACTCTAACGGGAGGAGATTCTCCCGGACTCTCATCTCTGGGTTTTAACAGTTACTAACAAACTTATGGTCGCTTCTCCACATACACACAACCCTCAACACACACACACACACGTACGGTACCGTTAGCAACACTGTGAGCTCACAACGACATTGGACACGCAATACAATTAACATGAGAGTCAACAGAGATACGGGAAGGCAGTTCTCTAGCCTGCCTCTCCTGTCAACGAGAAGTGGCACTCTTTCGGGGTTGCTCTGTTTCTGTTTCCCTTTGGGGCTGTGTGTTAGGGAGGAGGTTCGAGGATATACGAGAACGTGGAAAAACTCGACACTGGTGCTATGTATCAAAGTAACTATTTATTACAAAAAGTGGCAAATAGTGAAAAAACAGGCACCCAAGTGAAAGGGATTAGGAAGGGGGAAAAGTGAGCAAAAAGAACCTAAAGAGGAAGGCACGACACCCTACTCACCCAGGTGCCACTTATAAGATAGTTTTACCCATTGTAATTGCTTATAAGGCCCTCGGCAGCAACTGCGTCTTCCAAAGGATTGGCAGGCTCCCACTTCAACGGCGTCCCCGATAGAAGCGACTTGGTCCTTCGTGTAGAGCCCCCCGAGCATGGAAAACGTGTCTGATTCGCTAGGTTTTTCTTTATTTGCTGGCTTGAAGGGTGGTGATTTTTTAGAAGCATGATCTTTTAAAGTT
>NW_020922193.1:0-799 GCF_003984885.1 Neopelma chrysocephalum
TTACCACGCTGTGTGCAGCCCTTTCCACGAGACTTTGCGGCTTTGTCGGCGGGCCTCCTTCTTCAGGAGTGGTCCCGGGCGCTGAGTCCAACTATTTCGTTGCCGGAAGCGCGGAACTAAACTCTTTCGCCGTCCAAAATCCCCGAAAAAGAGGCTTTCGGTGGCGGCAGGTTTGAGCTCTTTTTCGTCCAACCCTTTCGCCTTCTTGTGCTGCACGGCAAGACCGACCGAAACTACGTCCGACCGCAGCTGCAAGAACCCGACTTGGTTCTCGAGAGTCCGACTTGACTCCTGCCCAGAGATCCGGCTTGATCTCTAGGGACCCCACTTGATCCCTGTCCGGGCGCCATTTGTCGCGAAGGGGAACTCTGGACACTTAATGTAAGGATCCAAAAACTCCGTTTATTGAAGATTGAAAGCAACTTAATATACACTGTATAATAGGCTCATACATATTGCAGGGATCAAGCTCCTAATTGGTGCTAAGTCAAGTGGTGATATCATCTCAACTCTCCTGCCTTGTTTACACAGGTGGCTAATCAGTTGCCTTTGTTTTGGTAATGCCAACCTCTTGTTTATCACCCAGATTTAGCACATCAAAGACACTGTTGCTTTCTCATGGCCCTGCGTCTCAGGGGTTCACACGAGCTAAGGCAAGAAGTTCACACGAGGTAATTCCCTACACAAAACCCATAGAAATGAAGATTCCTCCCAGGGAAAAGGTTCCAGCACAGAAAGCTCTGGCTCTCCATGTAGTGCCCAGGCTGTGCCACCAACTGCACCTCAAAACCAAAGCTCC
>NW_020922194.1:0-3760 GCF_003984885.1 Neopelma chrysocephalum
CAGGATGTTAAACGCTGCAGAGCTGCTTCTGTGTGGGCAACAAGGGCAGCGTCATCAGCGTAAAGCAGCTCCCGGACAAGATGGTTTAGGGGGGAAGATGTATTTAAGGCTGTTTTATTTCTCACTCTTTGGCTCTTATCCTCTCAGTAATACATTTAGATAGTATCCACACTTTGAGTCCGTTTTGCCCATGAAGGTAATCAGTGGATGACCTCTCCCAGCTCTTAACTCATGAATCCTTCACTGTTTCTTTTCTCTCCTCTGTCCAGTTGCAGAGGGGAGTGAGAGAGTGGCTGTAGTGAGTATCTGGCATCCAGCCAGGGTCAACCCCCTACAGGAGGCTTTGAAATTTCTAAAATGCAAAGCTCTCAATTTACTGGAAGTAAAATTAGTGGGGGTTTAATGTACTTTAGCTATTTTAAAAAATGTTTGAGACATTGTGAAATGAGAGGTCTTCTCACAGATTGAAAACAAACTGCAGTTAAGTTAAAGGCTTTTTAAGAGAGATTAAAAAATATTCTAAATTGGTGATGTGGTTTGAAGCTGGCTCCCTGCCAAGTCTCCAAACCTCACCACCAGAGCCACCCCACCCCCTGAAACAAGGGAAAGAAAAAAACCCCCCAGAGAACCAAAACGAAAGAGAGACAGCTAAAGCAATATATATAAATATATTTACACTTATATTACTGTTATATACAATTGAAATATATATACAATTTCTAAAGGAAAAGGGAAAGGGAAGGGGGAGGGGGAAGGAAAAAAAGGAACAAAGGCAAAATAAAATATACACGATCGATAGCCCAAGATCTAGCAACTAAAAGAATTAGCAAAAGAATATCTTACTACTCTCCTTGGGACAACTGAAAGTCTCCCTGGAACGATCGCCGGCAACCTCTGTCTCCCAAGGTCAGCAAGGCCTTACCAGGCCTCACTCCCCAACACGATAGACTCAACAGCAGGGAAACCTGCACCTCCAAAGCCACCAGAAGGAAAGGGGGGGCGAAGGCCTCTCCTCCTTTCTTCTTATACCCTGGCTTACGTAAAAATCGTAGGGAATGCCAGGTAAATCTGGGCACTTCCTTGGTTACAAACTGGTCACCAAGGAAGGCCTAGACTAAACTACCACAATTGGAAAAGCCAAAGTAGGGTGTACTATGAAATAGACAGTGGATAGGTATATAATGACACACAGCTTGCAAAAAGATATTAGGGAATGGTCATATAATTGGAAACCACCAAGTAATCAGGATAAAGTGACAGTAAATGAAAGTGTATACCCTTTGTCCAACTCAGGTTTAAAAAGAACTAGTGCAGAGTATTGCAGAGGTGGCTAAGCTATACTGGTTTTTTTACCTTCAGCTGTGTGGATATGCCCTTGTACATGACAAAGAGGCAAACTGTCAATCCACATGGCTGTTGAGTCTGGGAAGTCCACTCCTTACCGACCATCTTGTCATACTATTTTTCTTTATATTTATGCTATGCATTACAGTGTAGCAAAACTCTGAGGGTCTGTGTACACATCTCTGTTAAAGTTGAACTGTGAAATCCTAGTATTTCATTGTGCACCCTGCAGAAGCGTTGCTGAGACTCACTGGCAGTGCTAGGCCTATCTTTGAATGTTAGCTACCACTGAGAGTAACCTTAATAATTTGCTGCTCTTTTAAGTAGCTTCAGTCTTTCAAGCACAGAATAAGCTAGCCAGTGGACTGCAGTGTCCCTTTGAAGCACTGCTTTCAATTATCTCATCATGGCACTCCAACAGTCCCAGGTTTCCAGGTAGAGCACTTTGCCTTACTTTGCCATCCTGGCCATGCTACAGCCATATGCACATACTCTTGTGGAAGCCCCCATGACTGAAGCATTTTGGAAGTGTTGCAGAACCAATTTGGTTTTGGTCCCAGGCAGTTTATCTGTAGAAAGGGATTTTTCTGCCAGTAATGCCATCTCTTGAGTGAGACAACAAACGATCTTGTATCTGGGATCATAAGACCTGCAGACTGCATAGCAGTGCTTGAAGTGCAAGTTTGCAGACAAGATATGTACCTAATCTAGTAGATTTCTCTTGAAATTTCAGTCCTTGGCTACAGCATGACTATTAGACAATTCTGAGGGCTTGCAGCACTATGTTGCAGGCATGGTTTTTCAAGTGGTGCAACAAGCTGTCCTGAGGTCCATCAGCACGGATTCTCATTTCTACCTCTCATTTTTACCTCTACTAAAAAATAGCACTTAATAGAAATTATCTGGTGGTGTTTTGTTAATGTTCATTTAAACAAATATATTTTTCGTGTCAGTCTAGAGAAAGAATTGCCATAAATTTCATGACTGATTACCTGTCTTGAGGTACATAAAGAAAGGTTCCTTGCCAGCTAGGTCCACTGCTTTCTCATCTGACTGTGGGTTATTTTCTTCCTGCTGCATTATTCCTACTTTGGAGCTCCCTTCACCAGACTAACCAGCTGGTTGGAAAAGATGCTTGTGTCCCATGCAGTTGGGTGTCTCTCCCTCTCAGGCCTCAACCCTCAGAGGTCATAAAAATCAAATCCCTGTTGTTAACACCAACTACACAGCTAGGTCTTGACCCATGGGATCTCTCTCTCTGTACTATGAATATTCCTGAATGCTCTTGTACTTTCCTTTGATAATAGGAAAAAACAGTAAGTGCTATGAAATCAATAACTGTGTCCTAAGAGACTTACTCAACTGCTTTGGTTTTTTTTTAAAAATAATTAAGATTTCCCCCAAATTCAATGATGTTAAGGGGTGAGTTGTCTTCATGGTGTGTGAGGACTTTGATGGTTTGCAGTGAAATAGTTGTCCAGACTGAGGATACTTTCATTGTTGTCAGGTATTCTGTAAGTTTCAAAGTCTTTGTAGGGTGGAGTGATGGGGTGAAGTGATGTCATAATTTAATTTCGTAGTTTGTGTCATTAATTCCTGGTTTTGTTTTTTGAATTCTTGCTGGTCTTTAACACAGAAGACAGCTGTTTCTTTTACTTCATACAGTTTTTGAAACAATTTATTGACTTGGATGAGGACCACCATTGGAACCTTCAGATTCTATCCCACATGTGATAGCTAGACCCAGATGTACTGAGATCAGACTATGAACTTTTGATCTAAAGTATCCATAAAGTACCCAATATTTTTACAGGCATATTACAGCTATATTTTCAAATGCAGTCTTATCAAAGATCAAAAATTTGAGGACAATAAACGTAACCAGTTCAGAAGGTTTTTCCCTACCAAAGTGAAGTGCTTACATATATGGATGATACAGAATAAGCTTCTGCTATTCTGCCTGATGCTAATAATAAGAAGACACATGCATTTCCTTTCTAAAAATAAACTGGATCATGCAAGTAACTTGGCTATTCATATTATGTTAAATTTCTTATTTGAATTAAAACCAAAATATGTTTGGTTATTTTAACTGAGAGAAGCAGGGTGAGGAGAGTTAAATTATAATTGGTTTTAAAATATAACAATCTGCTCAGAAACAGGTGAAAATAAAACAGTTTCCTGTTTTAGCTTTGTCTTTTGACATGAGCAGAAAAAAGGGGAAATGAAGTGTAGATAACTCCACTACCACAAAATAATCAATTTCTGTTTGAGTTCTGAGATGACCATCTGGTTTTAGATAACAAGGGACAAAGGCATAAAATTTATAAAGGCACAAAGGATGAGAATATATTTAAAAAATAAGAAGAAAAACTTCAGTACAATACATACAGACACCACGGAAAATGACAAGATT